>NC_089722.1:40466696-40501696 GCF_035083965.1 Branchiostoma lanceolatum
GAAAATGAGTAACTCCTTTCTTACCTTATACCTCTGCATGGACTGGTAGAGCCTTCCCAGGTTGCCGTAGTGCTTGGCCGTCTGCACGTTCACAACCCCGAACGCGCGGATGGCGAGGGCCAGCGATGACAGGTGCAGCTCCTGAGCCTCGTGGAGCAGCATGTTCTCCAGCTCCTTGTTGTGGCAGTCAATCGCTATCTCTTCAAGGATCAGGGCTGGGGATAGAAAATGTAATGTATATTCATCCACTGACAAAAATTACTGAGTAACTGATGCTGTACAAGTGCACAGTTGAGTTTTATAAAGAATAATTCAGTGTTCTCCAGCTTCTTGTTGTGGCAGTCGATCGCTATCTCCTCTAGGATCAGGGCTGGGGACAGAAATAGAAAATCAGTCTACTTTACAGTATATACAGTACAGTGGAGCAGCATATTCTCTAGCTCCTTGTTGTGGCAGTTGATCGCTATCTCTTCTAGGATCAGGGCTGGGGATAGAAAGGGAAAATCAGTCAAACTCACAGTACTAGTATATACAGCTCTAATGTGAAACAGCAGAGTTCTCCAGCTCCTTGTTGTGGCAGTCGATCGCTATCTCCTCTAGGATCAGAGCTAGAGACAGAAATTTCATGTATATCCATCCACTGACAAGAAGTACTGAGTAACTGATGCTGTACTGATGCTGCATAGTTGAGTTTTATAAAGAATAATTCAGCTTCTTGTTGTGGCAGTCAATTGCTATCTCCTCTAGAATCAGGGCTGGGGACAGAAATAGAAAATCAGTCTACTTTACAGTATATACAGTACAGTGGAGCAGCATGTTCTCTAGCTCCTTGTTGTGGCAGTCGATCGCTATCTCCTCTAGAATCAGGGCTGGAGAGAGAATGAATATTCATCAAGTGACAAAGAGCATGAATGAGTCTCAACTCAAATGAAAGTCGTGCAAGATTCTGCCATGACCTTTATAGTTATTTGCCTTTCCGAAGATTTTCTGAACCCTCCAAGAGTTTCCAAATCTAAGATAATTGGTGTTCCCTGCAGGAAGTCAGCTTGTTTGTGTCTGAGGAAAGGAGACAAGTGTGACCTCACTCTGACCTCCCACACGACACAGGCATCATTAGCAGTTATTTATACGCTACCTGTCAACATGAGTCAACCACACACAACTACACCAGAGTGGAACAGTTTACCACATGAGCTGCAAACTGCACCAACGGCAACACACAAGAAATTCAAACTAGAACTGTTGAAACAAATGCGAACTTCCCAACAAAAGAAAGACCTACTAAATTCTGTAGGAAATTTTAGTAGTTTGAGAGGATTGTATAAGATGTACATGTATGTTGACTGTAATTTTATGTTATCCACGTACTGTATGTATTGTATTTTCTCTTATGGAAGAGTAGCGGTCACTAGACAAGCTTTACCATTGGATAAGCGTCTTTTCTCCTACAAGCAGCTTATGTCAAGAAAAAGCTTTCATTTGTTTGGGTTCGTTTGTACACAGGATAATT
This sequence comes from Branchiostoma lanceolatum, assembly GCF_035083965.1. Taxonomy (NCBI): domain Eukaryota; kingdom Metazoa; phylum Chordata; class Leptocardii; order Amphioxiformes; family Branchiostomatidae; genus Branchiostoma; species Branchiostoma lanceolatum. The sequence goes on from NC_089722.1 coordinate 40,468,207, forward strand.
TCAGAAGTTTGGAATGAACTTTCACTACCAGGTTCATGAAGAATTTCCAGGAATTACAACTTCAACATTGACCTTTTCCGGGAGCTACAGTCACATCTATCCGGCATAAGCACTTTCAAGGACAGGCCACAAATTTGACTACCGGAGCTCAAACTAAACATAAGCGCAACTAAAAGTTCAACCTCCTTGACCTTTTCTAGGCACTACATTCACATCTTTCACTCAGGCATAAGCACTTTCAAGGACAGGCCACAGATTTGACTACCCGAGCTCAAACTAAAGATAAGTGCAACTTAAAGTTCAACCTCCCTGACCCTTACCAGGAACTACAGTCACCCCTATCAGGCATGGGCAGGTTGTTACAAGAACAGGCAACAAAAATTCAAAGCTTTGGAGCTTTGATCTCAACCATACATATGTGTCTTTTAGTAGCTCAACTCTTAGTACAAGGCCAAGGTTGCCGCTAATTTCTGAAATCAAAGAACCCCCATAATGAGGGAGACTTTCTGGAGACTGTGATGAAAAACTCAACTTTTGAGCCATGCTGGATTAAAGGCAGATTCTGTGACCTCACTTGTGTTCTTGTACAACCAAATACCTGCCTTATTGTAATTTATTTAGAAAAATCTATGTTTCAGAAGAGAGATGCATTCCACTTCATCTACATCAGTACCAGACTGAGTATGTAAAACTACTCTGGACACAAGATCAGTGCCACTGTAGAGAGATTGTTATTGCAGCCCGCAGACTAAGCCCATCTTAGGAGCACATGCACCCAAAAATTAGCTGGTGCGATTGGAAATTTTTCTTAGGGGACACGAGATCAGTACAAGCAGGAGATGACTGACCTTTGACCCTTTTTGATGAGGCGAGCAGCAGATGCTCCTCGGGGAGGATGTGTACGATGATCTCGATGGCACGTTCAGCATGGAACCTATGATATGCAAACAACAACACAATATCACAATCATGCAACTAACATATTCATTTGAAGCCAGTAGGTACATTTTTATCATCTGTTTGTTCGTTCGTTCATTCACTCAAAAATTAACTGGTGCGAGTGGAAATTTTTTCTTAGGGGACACGAGATCAGTACAAGCAGGAGCTAACAGTAGGGCACAACTCAGGTCTGTGACATGTTTTCCAGGTGTCCCTGGATGCATAAAAAGGATACTACAAAGTAGACTAAAAAAATATTTTGTAGAGGTATAACAAACCACACAGAAACTAATGGTCTAGACACTTAACACTAATACCAGTCCAAATACAGCCAAATAAATAAAGCAAATAAATAGTTTTAAAACTGTTAATGTTTAGCAAGTTGCCAAATGTTCTGTGGAGAGTTTGTTCAATAATATCTCATCTGTTTGACGTACTTTGCGTCCTCGAACCTGCCGGAGCTGTACTGGTGCACGTAGGAGGAGTAGGCCAGGTCCTCGTGGGCGATCGCCACGTGGATGTTCCTGCCCCCGAACACTGACTGGCGGATGTCTAGTGCAGCCTGGGGAAGAAGGAGGGAAGGGTATCGCAATTTAAAAAGGTGAAAGTAATCTCAAAACAGTTCTAGCTACTTTCCACTGGTCGTGACAGGAAAGACAGACACACATTATGCATAGTATTTACTGGTTTATAGTACCATCATGGGAATTCCCCTAACTCTTTTCGACAAGCACAATGTGAAAAGTGGACCACGGCTTAACATCCCATCCTAAGTATACATCATTTTCTTGGCATTCGATCATCAGAAAATATAATGAAATCTTTGCTGTATCATTTTTTTAAACATTTTTTTAAATTTTAAAAATAGAATTTCATATGCAAATATACTTAGGAGAGGCAGCAAGGTTTGTAATCTGGTTTTGCTGGCATTCCACTTTATTTCATCCTATGCACACCTAATTTTTCCTTAGCCTGATTTCAATCAAGCCCCGTGACCGCTCGCCGCCTGTAACAGCTCGCGGCCCTAGGAGGAGGTGAGAGAAACCCCCGGACAGCTGGAGTTTGCGTTATATACAGACTAATTTTTCCTGTGCCTGTAAATTCTTAGGCTAGGTGCACCAGTGCAGCTATTTCTCAAAATGAGTTATGAGCTCTGGAGTTTAACACCTGGGATTACATTCACTCTTTAAAACTGTGTGTACCAGGGGTTTCTACTGGTATAGCCATCCGACACTCTGTCAAAATTGCATCATTCCATCTAACAAACGATATAAATTACCTATCAATTTGCCTCAGATATGACATCTACTTTATCATGATTCATATCCATATTCAAGGTTTGGACAAAAGCCATCCAACATCATGTCACAACTACATCATTCTGTCTTACAAATGACATCAACTAACTCATCATTCCATGTTAGGTATGACACTTAACTTTATCATCATCATATCAAAATTTTGGCACTTTTGTTTGCGACCCACTTACATACATATAAGCAACCCTGGTGCTTAAACAATGAATGTATGATCATATAAAGTGTGGTACTATTGTAAAGGGCAATAAACAAGCATTGAAATGAAACATAATGCTATGCAATCGATAAAGTAACGATGGACATATGAACAACAGAAATTTAAGTTTCCAAACTTTTTGTGTTAGATTTATATAGATCAATCAACAGATGGATATCAAAAGTACCTGGAACATTGATCTACAATTGATTGCAACTGGCTTCAGAAGAAACTAAAATTGACATGTTGGAAGTGACATGTTAACAGTCACACATTTCAGATAGTACCCAAGTTGTATTTTGTCAGTGACCCCATATCGTATTAAGGATGTCATTACTCGGGTGACTAACTTTCATCGATGCAACAGGATTTCATATTAACAGGAAAATGTACACAACAAAGAATGTTTCACATATCAATGTTTGAAGACTCTACACAAGTTCCTTAAGCCTTTAATATGTGTTCTACCTGGTAAACAGAGGAGAGTCCAGCATGTGTTGTACAGAATTCATCTGTTTTATATTTTTGTATGTGGTCAGTGTCACAGCCTGCTTGAAAATTCTTTGGCATCAAAATCAACAACCTGTGATAAATGTGACCACGCCATGACAGTACATAACTGGAATATGTACACAAAGACATGTTTCATATCAATACTGTAAGACTCTACACAAAGAGCCTTTAAGACGTGGCTTACCTGGTAGACATGGACAGACTGGCAGATGTTGTCCACGTTGAGAAGGTAGAAGCCATAGTCCAGCAGGGTGTCTGAGTACTTCGGGTGTTTGGCCCCAAAATGCTCTCTGAAAAATACACATCGCTTATATAACATATCACATTAGGCTCTAGGGTGGTATTGATAAATTCTTCCTTCAGATACCCAAAGTGAGTGTATCTGTATCTATATAGACAGTACAACCGCCATTAGGCGTAACACACCAGCTTCGCAGGCACGCGGCGCGGCAGCAGCTGGTTATATTACACCGAACGGTCTGTTACACCTAGTCTTTGCATATCTGACTGCAACCGTTCTTTAAAGCTACTGAGAGAAGATGCTCCTACAGTGTGATTCATGTTCACGTAATGATAACCCCTAGCGGTGGGCGTTAATCCTATTTTCTCCCAGAAACACTCCAGAGAAGAATATGTTTCACCAGGGTAGACCTGCTGGACATAGCTGCTTGGAAGTACATGGCACTAGCCCATGGCTACCTGAGATTCATGACACTGAGAAAATCTGAACTTCACGACATCGAAACTGATAAAAAAATTATTTTTCGTAAGATTAAAATGACAGATTTAACAACCAAAATTAACGACATGAGCTCCCAAACAATGAGTGGGAGGGAAAACATTTAAGCTGGAGACAGCACTGGTCTATACTTACAACTTGCATGTGCAGGTGGCTTTTCAAGCCAAGGAAAATGGATAGGTTAGTGGAAAAGCTAAGTAAAAAATTAGATGTTACATGGTGAGTTGATTTGCTTTCATTTGTAAGGACTCCCTTGGAAATCAGTTACTCAGTCAACTCAATTAGGGAATACAATAAATAAATAAAGATGTGGGAAAACATTTAAGCTGGAGACAGCCCTGCTCTACACTTATAATTTGCATGTGCAGGTGGCATTTTAAACCCAGGAAAATGGATAGGTTAGTGGAAAAGTAAAATGTACAAAATTGAATGTTACATGGTGAAATGTGTACTGACCTGGCCACATATACAGCATGCTTCACCAGCAACTCTGCCTGGTGGAACTTTCTCTTCACAACACACGCCTGAAAACAACAGTTCTCACAATGAGAAGATGTCTGGGAACAGCCGTATCGTGTCTTCTGTCTCCTATAAGTCATATTCTACATCCAAAATCTATTACCTAATCATGTCTTTTTACTTTTTACTGTAAATCTTCAAACTTTTGCAGTTACTTGTATTCTATTTTTGTCGGTTTTCAATTATCTCTCCAACCTTGAAATCACGACATCACAGATATTTGTATATACTGTTCTAATATACTACCATACTACAGAATTGTTTGAACCGTAAAACACATGGAAAACCTCTTTTTCCAACAGAATGCCTAACTATTAGATCATCTTTAGCTGTGACTTTGCCTAACTCTGTAATAACCATGGAAACTACAACCACCCACCTTTGATGCTTGTCTGATGACATCAACAACAACCTGGGGACAGAAACAAGAGCACCATTAGATAACGGGAGGAAATATAACAAAAGAATACTACTATGGGGCCCAAAATCTCTATGTTTCTTCAATGCATCAATAACTACCCACATACAAAACTTAATACAAAGCCATCAAAAGGATCTTGAGTTATAAACTATTAGTTGAAAACAAACTAGCCTGAGTGTCATCCTGTTTCTGTTCAAGGCTCTACCTTCACCAGTAGAGACTGGAACTGAAACAGGATGACACAGGCTAAAAACAAACGTACACAACCATAAACAATACATGATCAGTTACATGATCTTCCTCCGTGATGTTATAAACCAACACAGATGAAATTTCAAGCTAAACCTTTAGAAAAGACACATGCACACAAGTCCACAAAAACATGTACACACACACATAAAAAAAACACCACTTCCCTTCATTAGGATGAAGTACAAACCACAACCCCTACCTTCATGGGTAAGTTCTGTCGGATTTCTCGTAGGGCCTTCACGCTCCACCTGTAAGCCTCGTCGTACTGACTCTTGGCAAACATGAGGGCGCTGTACTCGCTGTACAGCAGGGCAAAGTTCACGCTGTGGCCCAGCCGCTGCAGCTTGGTCACGTAGCCGATCGCCTTCTGGTAGGTGTCCTCGCCCATGTTGTATTTACAGTTGGCATTTCGCACATGCAACAATCTAAGGGGGAGAACATCTTATTGGTAAACATAGTCTTGCATTTTCAATATAACACTGGTCATTTAGATGTGACTCTCAAAATCAAGCCCTTCTCTTCAGTGTAAAAACGCCCTCTACCCACCTCGTACAGAACTCCAGCCCACTGAGCTAGTGTAACAACGCCCCCTACCCACCTTGTACAGAACTCAAGCCCCCTGAGGCAGTGTCACAATGCCCCCTACCCAGCTGCCCCTACCCACTTTGTAAAGAACTCCAGCCCCCTGAGCCATTGTCACAACACCCCCTACCGACCTTGTACAGAACTCCAGCCCCCTGGCAGTGTCACATCGCCCCCTGCCCACCTTGTACAGAACTCTAGCCCCCTGAGCGAGTGTCACAACGCCCCCTACCGACCTTGCACAGAACTCCAGCCCCATGAGCCAATGTCACAACGCCCCCTACCCACCTTGTACAGAACTTCAGCCCCCTGGGCCATTGTTACAATGCCCCCTACCCACCTTGTACAGAACTCCAGCCCCCTGAGTGTCACAACGCCCCCTACCCACCTTGTACAGAACTCCAGCACCCCGGTCAAACCAGCGTCACAATGCCCCCTACCCACCTTGTACAGAACTCCAGCCCCCTGAGTGTCACAACGCCCCCTACCCACCTTGTACAGAACTCCAGCACCCCGGTCAAACCAGCGTCACAACGCCCCCTACCCACCTTGTACAGAACTCCAGCCCCGAGTGTCACAATGCCCCCTACCCACCTTGTACAGAACTCCAGCCCCCTGAGCCAGTGGGACACATCCTCCACCAGTTCACACAGCTCCAGGCAGGCCAGGAAGATCTTCTCTCCTTCTGCGTACCAGCCTGCCTCTGACATGAACGATCCTACAAGACAACAAACAAACAAAGGCAAGACTGTCAATCTGGTACCACCAAGATAGCTTTGCACAAGACCTAGAGCTAGATATACAAAGGTTAGGTGTGACATGTCATTCAGTGTGATATAACAACCTTCGAAGCCGGTGTGTTACACTGAAGGGCAGTTACACCAGCCAAACAATACACAGGGCTCAAAATACTGGGTGCATGTGGACTTTTGTGCACCCAAAATTGGAGCTGTGCACCAAATTTGGACCTTTGGTGCTTGGCCTCTGACAGACATTTCCGACTCCTGTATGTAGGAACACTGTCGGCTGTTGTTACACTGATGTCTTATGTACAGATTTCATAGAAGATTACATGGAATCACGGATGCCTTACCTAGGGCCAGTCCAAGCTGTAAGGCCTTGTCCCTGACAGACACCTCTGACTCCTGTATGTAGGAACACTGTCGGCTGAAGGTGTCAGACAGACAGGTGGACACTTTCACTCCGTGGTCCATCAGAGCCTGGAAACAGTGGTGCAGCAGGTGTCTGCAAGAAACATGGTTTAGAGTGAAACTTTGGAGGGAATAAAAACAGAACACACTGGATACACACCGTGAATAATTTCATGAGGTTGGTGAATGACTGAATAGCAAAGTTCTTAATTCTCAACCAAATATTTACATGTACACGAGCAGACGTTTCGATGACTGTCTGTCATCATATTGCCCTGATGAAGATGACAGTTTGCAAAACATCGACTCATGTAGATACTTGGTTGTAAATAGAGAACTTTGCTATTCAGCTGGGTACACAGTTTGACACTGGCAAGAAAATTTAGCACTTCTCACTTCCAACATCACTAAAATACTTGTTGTACATGTATAGAGCTCGTCCATGATCATTACAAATGAGTATTATCATACACAGAGGAATGAAAAGTCTTCTTACGATAAAAGACTATGCTACAGATCATAAAGTCAAAACATTTTGAGTAGCTTAGCATCTATATTACCATTTACAAAACGTTTTATCTGTTTTGATGATATATATACATGTATCTATCATCAATGTTGCATTGTGTGACCAAAAACATGCCAAAATAATGTAAAAGACTGATTATAAGTAACTAGAGTAGAAAGTGATGATCTTGAACTACAATATATCAAACCACTGACCGTTTATCATTGGCCCGTACAACCTTGGAGAACACCGCCAGCTCACAGAACTCCGACCCCAGCTGACATAGTCTGCCCTGCTGGTACAGCTGAGGTAAAACACAGTAAATTCAAGACTGGTTTATCCATGTGTTACACCAACATAACTTTAGTTTAAGGGAGCAAAACTTGCAATTGTCATTCTATCCAGCTATCATTACTACTACTGTTGCCACATGTACACTGTACTAATACTATATATCCAGATATAGAGTACAATTCATAAGAATCTTAAAAACTATGGATGGATTCAGGAAGGGGAGGGGGCAGGGTAATAAGCCAGTTTACAGTTTGAACTGCACATGCACAAGGTCAAAGGTGAAGGTGACTTGTAAACAGTTCTTGTCTCCACCATGCTTGATACCAATCCAGATGTGTCCCATGGGCCTTCAACTTGCATATATTACCAACAGTGTATCACACTGTAATTGTGCAGTTCAAACATGGGACCAGCTTATTACCAGCCATCCCCCCTCTTCATGCCAACATAACTTATCATAGACTTTGATTTCCAAGCAGATTTTTAGGTTGAAGTTTGTTAACATCTTGAATGATCTTGATACTGTCTGCAGGGCTTCTCTGACTCTAGCCTGAAGTCTGACAAGGCCAGCTGTTGGGCTGTTGTTACAATATTCCATCGTAACAACTGCATGGAGTGAAAGTGATCTCAAACCAGTTTTAGCTCCTATGAATTCAATTAACAGTCGAGCTGCTCTTCCACTGGTCGTGACAGAGAAGAAAGAGTGAGACGCTATGTACAGTATCTACAGGTTCTTTGTACCGGGGAAATTCCCCTACCTCTTTTCCACAAGCACAATGAACAGTGGACCATGGCTTAACGTCCCGTCCTAAGGACTGAGACCCTTTCCAGCAGCATGCATGTCGGGTGAATGACACAGCCGGGATTCAAACTCACAACTTTTTGGTCGAGACTCCAGAGGCAGTGGACTACACAGCCCACTGGAGAGGTTAGCATATGTGTGTAATTAAAGCTCCCCCTACTGTCCTGGCGCTTCTGTACTGTTCTGTTCACTTCTGACCTATAAATGTCAGCTCTTTCCTGTCGTGACAACCACATCCTTCCCAAGCATTTGTTATTGAACTCGTGATCTGTATTCCGTGTAACAGCTAAAACAATAATATCATAATGCATTATGCTGTGGAATTCGGACTGGTTTTCAGGCCTCTGATTGCCTTCTGCAAAACCATGAACAAAACCCAGACTACACACACACTAACAAGAATCTTTCCTGCCATGACAATCACATCCTTTGCATATACAATTGTCCGTAAAGTCAATACAATGTGCAACAGCTAATACAATAATATCATAAAACGGTTAAAGACGCATTATGCTGTGGAATTTGGACTGGTTTTCACACCTCTGATTGCCTTCTGCAAAACCGTGCACAAAACCTACACAGTAATACACACACCAACAAGCTTCTTTCCTGCCATAGTGATCAAATCCCTTGCATGCATTTGTCATTAAACTCAGCATCCTGTGCAACAGCTAAGGCAATATTATCATAATCTATTATGCTGTGGAATTTGGGATGACTTTTAAGCCTCTGATCGCTTAGCAACTAGATTAATATCCAAAGAAACAAAAAAGGATAAGTTCAAAGGTACACAACAACATCTGATAAAATAAAGTACTAACTTGACCTATATACTAGTAAGTTGCCCAACAAAATCAATTATGAATTGAGCACATTTAGTACACAACCCTGTTTTTGTTATAATTTTAAGACTTACACAGCCTAGATATGCCTGTGGACCATATTTTGACACTTGTTGAGTTTGACAACGGTGGGAGGGGGGCAAATTGAATTTTCGACCCAGACAGACATAAATTTTGGTGGAATTTGTGATGACAGTCTGGCATAAGAATACGGTCAGCAGTAATTTTCGACATATTGTCAACTATATCATGTGAAAGAGCCTTGTTAGTGTGGGCATAATTTCTAGGTTTTGTTCACCGTTTTCCAGTAGAAATGGTCGTGTCACTTTTCAAGTCTGGTACATTTTTTTACCCATAATTTTCCGAACTGTCACATCGACCAATTTTAGGAGTTTCCCCTCCCAGTACAATCTGCCGATTTTGTTGATCTCAAGATTATCATACAAATTAAAGAGGTTAAAAGAACACCTTAAGAGATGTAGAAATATATCAGTGACGATGACACTTAACAAAACGGCCGACATTTCAACGGGATCGGAGGAGACCATATTTATTGACACTTTGTAGCGATCCAGAAAAGACCTGGGGGGGCGGAAAATTCCCACAGCGAACTCCCGCCAAAAACACCTTAAACACGAAATAAACGCACCTTGTAATAAATATCGAACTGTATGTTGTCTGGTAGTGATCTGACATCCTTCCTGGTGCGGGAATAGTTGTCGACGACGGCAGTGATGGCGGAATTGTAAAGAGAGTCCGGCATCCACTGCAGCTCCGCGGCCGCCATCTTGGTCTGGGGAATCTGGGCGAACACTTCGGCACCATGACGTCATCTTCGGGAACCTTCGGCACGCGTGATGCAATAATCGGAACTTTCACACGATGGCGTTACGATACGTCAACAAAAGTTTCTGTCTTTGAAAGACTTCAATGTCGATTTGGAAAGAACACAAGAACGTATAAGCGTGAGAACGTTACATATCCCGCGATGGCAAAGTGCAAAGTTTAGCAACGTTGACAGCTGGGAAGAATATGTGGACAAGCTGCTTTTAAAGTCATTATTTGTTGGTGAAGCAAAACTACAGGTGGCACAATGCACAAGATACTCACAGCGTCGACGACAAGTGATATTCATAATAAAAAAGCGTTCACTTATAATTCCTCAATGCTGAAAAATATAGCTTTTTTAGGCAATGTACTTTCATGCAGCCAGCACGAACAAAAGTATCATCATCATGAGAAAGAATTATGGAATCGCTCGTTCGGCCCGAGCTCTTCTATTCCATCGAACGCCTATCAACGGTTTGAACAACCGCAAATTCTCGAGTCGTTTCACACGTATTTCAGTCTCTCTAGAAGACGTAAAATGCTCCGTATACCTGCACCCGTAGTGTTGCTATTGCTAGCACTAGTCATCCCTAGACTGCCCGCTATCCCAACCGGCGCTGCCTCCAAGCACAGAGTCCCTCGCACCGAGGCCAAGTCGGACTTGGAGGATGATACAGACGTTCTTGTGCAAGATGTTGACCAGGTAAGTTGATGTCATAGCTGTACAAGTGACCACCTCTATTAAATGACAAAATGGCCAATGTGACAACTAGGCTTTTTAGTGGTCCCTTACATGGTACGAACAATTAATAACAATTGCAAAGAGCGTTATCTCAGTAAAAACTGGTGCTCTGGTTGTAGCAATAGAAGTAACTTATACAAAAGCTTCCAAACTGAAATTACTCTGCCATATTGAACCTTACATATTATTACAAACAAAACATGTGCCGACGTGTTTTGTCGCAGATGTGTTAACTGTACTATCTATGTACCGCAATGTACGTTACACGTATCGTTATGTTTATGCAATATCATAATGTATGTATGAATTATGAATCAAACAACAACAATGAATTAAGTTGTTTAGAAATGAAAGACTTTTTTTCTCAGTTAATCTTCACCATTCACTTTCATATGAAGGTCATTACCAAGATGAACAAGGCGCTGGGTGATACAGGTGACTCAGTCGACACTGATCCAAACGACGGCGTCAAGGGTCTGTCAGTCAAGACCACCGAGGTCCGCATCAGTCCACCACAAGACCAGGTAGGTCAGCGCAGTTATTCCTGTTAATCAGTACATTGGAAAGAACAGAGGAAAAGAGCGTTAGACTTAACATACATAGAGAGAGTAATCATTTACGAGAACTAATATAAGACATGAAAGGCTATCTTCTCATTCATCCGCTTACTTACTCACTCAATTACTCACTCACTCACTCACTCACTCACTCACTCACTCACTCTCACTCACTCACTCACTCACTCACTCACTCACTCACTCACTCACTCACTGGCACTCACACATACACACACACACACACACACACATGCACGCAATAACTCACCCACCCACCCACCCACTCATTCCCTTACTCTTCCCATACCTATAATGTAAAAACAATACGGCTATACATGTACACTTGACACATGTACAGGTACAACCCTATGAAATCATCAATGAAATAATCAATGAGTAGCCCAGATACTGAAATACCTGGTCAGAACAACAATTCCTTTTTGCTTCCGTTATCAGAAAAGTGACGAGAGTGACGAGGATGATGACGACGCCGGAGAAATACCAGAGATTCCTGTTGAACCTTCACCCGGCGAAGAGGAAGCACTTTTGACAGGTCAGTACATGTAGAATACATATAGAATACAACACGGGGTATTCCGTATCACCCGAGGTACCAGCCCGACCGCGGGTCGGATCGCCCGACGGCCGTAGGCCGGAGGGCGATCCGACCCGCGGGAGGGCTGGGACCGAGGGTGATGCGGAATACAACGTGTTGTATTTTATTTATGTCATACCTTGGTCATACCCACCCGAGAAAACATACATTTCGATGCGGAATGCGCCAGAAGTTGAGGGAGTTTTGTGTCCTCGAACAAGAAACTGTAGCAACTTTGATTCCAATCTCCGAATCCGGTATTCGAATTTCCGACGGCCGCACAACCGGCGCGCTCGAAATGCGTTCGAAATATTCTATGGAAGCCTGTGTGATAACACTTCCGAACCCTATGTGATCCGGATAGTTATCACACGGTCCGGAACACCCGTATCAGGCCCAGGCATGACATAAATATAGAATACAACACGGGGTATTCCGTATCGCCCGAGGTACCGGCCCGACCGCGGGTCGTATCGCCCGAAGGCAGGAGGGCGATGCGACCCGCGGGAGGGTCGGAACCTAGCTAGGGTCAAGATGCGGAATACACCGTGTTGTATTTCATTTGTCATACCCACATTTCATGCGAAACGCGACAGAAGTTGAGAAAAGTTGATGTCTTCGAACAAAAAATTGTAACAGTCACAATTCCAACGCCCGAACCCAGTATTCGAATTTTCGATCGCGGCGTACTCGATCGAAGTGCATTCTAAATATTCTATGGAAGCCCCTGTGATAACCCAAAATTATCACCCGGTTCGGAACAGCCGTATCGAACATTTTTGAGGCCCAGGTATGACATAAAATACTAGTATCACTAGGTTCGCAACCCCCCATGTCAAACGTTATCACTGTCGGCCCAGGTATGACACACCTGGGCCTGATGTTCCGGCCGCGGACCGTGTGATAACTATCTGTATCACATAGCCATAGGTTTCGGGAGTTGTATCACACGGGCTTCCATAGAATATTTCGAATGCATTTAGAGCACGCCGGTTGCGCCGCCGCCGAAAATTCGAATACCGGATTCGGAGGTTGGAATCAATGTTGTTACAGTTTTGTGTTCGAGGACACAAGACTCCCTCAACTTTTGGCGCATTCCGCATTGAAATGTGTGTTTTCTCGGGTGGGTATGACATAAATAAAATACAGGGGTGTATTCCGCATCACCCTCGGTGATCCTATCCTACCCGCGGTCGGGCTGTCACCTCGGGTGATACGGAATACCCCGTGTTGTATTCTATATGTATATTCAACTGGAAAGTACATACACGAGAACAGTGAAATATTCACCATCCCTACAAGACATGTGCACTCGTCTGACCAGGACTTGTTAGCCGCCATGTTAACAAATATCCTTTAGATGTCATCAAATCTTGCACGGTGGCTAGTTTATTTGATTCACATTTGGTCCCTTCTAGATGCAAGACCTGACAAAGCACCATTGGAAGACATCAGTGAAGACGCCGTGATGGGACAGGTGATCAAAGACGCCTTGGAAAATCCCGAACTCATGGAGTACTTCCTTGGTAAGGCGCGCGATGCTGAAGACGCCTTGTTGGGCGACAGCGTTCCTCCTGCGTTCTTGTCCTCCCAAATGGCACCCGTTGCTGACGATATTTCAGAATTCTTTCCCCCCCAAAAGGCACCCGTTCCTGACGATTTTCCAGACGAAAACCTTGTTGAGGAACAGCCCGAGCCTGTAGTAGGCTTAGATCTCGACGATGAAGAGACGCTCAGAGTGCTGGAGGAAATGGACGAAGACTTCGCCGCTCAGGGAAGCGACGACGATTCAGAAGAAGATCTTGCCGAAGAAGAGGACGACGCCATTGACGCATCTGTTCTTGGGCTGTTTGGTCCCCAGAAATCTGTCCCATTCCCAGATGACGATGAAGGTTTTTACGAAGATGAGGATGATGATGATGATGAAGGTTTTGACGTAGAAGAGGAGGATGACGATGACGAGGCGTTTGAAGATGGCGAGAAAAAAGGCTGTGATGACGATGACTAAGGCGTGTATGGCATAATGATGGCATGCTTCCCGTGAATGTATATGATGATGTGAAACAATGACGCAGGCAGTTTCGTTTTGCATTGAGTTATTCGTCTTTTATTCACAGAACTATTTCTCTAAAGACAAGCTTCTTTGTAAGAATGATCGTCTTTTTTGTCCGCAGCTCAGAAAGACGCCTATGCTATTTTTAGTGTCTAATTTCCATGTTTTAATGTAATCAATAAATCCTCCTCGATTGCGTCATACGTTTGTTCCACGTTCAGTTTAAAATATAAGAAGAAATCGGCGTCTTGTTTCAGACATTGTTCAATTCACTATTTTAATGTGTTTCACCAAGTATTGTCATTGATTACATTCTACTAATTACTTGTAAATGAAATAAAAAATTAAGATGAGCAGATCATGAGCTAAATGACTGCATCTGAATGAATCATATATGCAGTAAATGGTTGGAAAGCTTAATCCAAAGAGACGTGAAGACCATCACTGTTACTGGTGATGCTGGTCTCAACTCGGTGTTTACTCCGCCTGTGGAGCAAAAATAAAACAAGTTGTTACAGGCAGAGCACTTCAACCATCTTCGAACCACCTTACATTAGGAAACGAAAAAAAGTCCGATGCTTCCATCATCAACAGTCAATAACCGCAATTCCTGTTTTCAAGTTGTTACGTTGAATCAAAAGAACAACAAAACATGTTAGCATACAGCCCGGGTACCATCCTAGTTTGTTCACTGGAGCTCATAACATACATGTACTCTCCCCAGTCAACAGGCCAGGGAAACTAACTAGGATGGTGCTCTTGCTAGCTAATTAACTTGGGCCGATCGTTTTACATACACCGATCTCCATACAGCCATTCCTGATTCTTCCCTATATCTTACCTCTTTGAAGAAAACGATCTCTGCATTGCTGCTATCATCCAAACCGTAGTTGAGCACAGCGTACTTCTCCTGTAAAAATACACATCAGAAATTACTGTCCCTATTTGTCAAGATCTCTTAGTTTCCGCAGGGCTTCTTAGGACAGAAATAGAATAAATTTGACAAGGAGGGTGAGTATAACATCCAAGCATATCTTCCGGCCGGAAAATCGTTAGGCCAAGACAGTATCCATGGACCAAGACAGTATTCATGGACCTAAACATTACCCTTTGGCCACCCTGTACTGGCAAACGGGAGCTTGAGAAAGGTTACGATTTTGCCTCTCTACATCTGCCTGGAGAGAGGTTAAAGAGGGCCCAGTTGTCCCTTGACTCAAACGTGCACAATCAAGTTGTACGATGTTTAAGTGTCAAAATAAGTCCTGTTTGTAGGGGCTACATTTCTGATGAAAAACACGCATACGGTAGTTCAGCCTGGGTACCAGACCACCGTGCTACAGCCGCTAATCCTTCGGCAGGGGGGAGCAACTTGCCCAGTCACCACAGTTTGCACACGGGCCCTAATTATCTATCGCGCAACGGATATCAGAGATCGGCTGCCAAGAGAGACCGGGTGCAAACTCTATATCGACGTGTGATGTTCTCCCCATGCATCCAAAAAGGGGTAATCCTCCAGTGTAAAGGGTCTGGTATCCAGGCTGCGGTAGTTTGATAAGCGACAATTACAAAAATAGGCAAACTCCTATATAATGTCCTTGCTCCAATTGACCTGGCCTTTTAATGACCGTTACCATTAGGAAGACCTACTTTGCCATAGCTGACGCCGTACTGCTGTGAGTCGTCCATGTAGCCCCTGAATGACGTCACCATGTTCTTTAGATTGTCCCTATCACGGATTGGTCCAACCACCATACTGTAGAAGGACCCCTGGATCGGCTTAGCGATGTAAATCTGTGAAGGGAACCAACTATCTTATCAGAAGTTAAGAATAGGCATTCATCCCTTCATCACATACAGTCAACGAGCTTCGGCCGTTCTGGTTGAAAATACGCTCGAGAGTATTTTTTACTTGAAAATCTACCCCATTACATTGGCCGCACCCTCCTTAAAGCAGGACCCCTATTGCTCGATTCGTCGTTGGCTCGCTCGAGTAGGGGCCCTGCTTTTCAGCGACGGTAGACACGGCTATGGCGCCGTCGCCACCAAAACAGCTTAAGCCAATCAGAGGGATTGCTAAACCTCATCGCAAGCAAAAGAGCAAAGGACGCTGGGAAGCTATCAACCAATCAGGTTACGTCTCACGTCGAGTTAGGTTCAGAACAAATTACTAGTAACCGCCAAATAAGGATAGCTTATTGATCATTCATGAGCAACTGTCAGTAACGGCACCAGAACCGTGTCTACCGTCGCTGAAGAGCAGGGCCCCTACGTGAGCGAGCCAACGACGAATCGGGCGATAGGGGTCCTGCTTTAAGGAGGGTGATTAGCCTGGGCTCGGTGAACATTGGCCTGCCTCTAAAAATAGCGCGACGGTCATCAAGAGAACACGTAGGGGAATGTCCCCGGTACCATGAACCCGTGAACATAATATATATCTTCTGCTTCTGTCTGTGGACGATTTGCTCTTCAGAGACTATCTAAATGTGTCCCTATTGACTGATTGTTCCCTAACAATACCTCGTCTTCCTCCTTTGGTTCCGGAGGGTTACGCTGATGCGCGGTAGGGAGGTAGAGGCACACGGAGGTATGACACTCGCTGTCAGACGAATTCATCTGGAACAAAAATAGCTTAGAGTTGGTTACATGTATAAAAAGCTGTAGGATACATAGCTCCTTGATTTACCATTCATGATTCTTGTAGCGTTTTGTTTAGGTTTTAGATAATTTTGAAAATTTCAAACAGTTTATGAACCGCCGGGGCTAAACAATACTTTATTTTTTTTACTAATTACCAAGCCTGGGATATTACAAGCCTAGATGAAATATACTATATATGGTGTGTTCAGTTTCAGAGATCCCCCCCCCTTCCTTCGTCCCTACCACACTTTAGTCACACTATTTAGGGCTCTGAATACAGTGGTTACCGTGTGGTAGGGGCCGGACCTTATACAGAAAGGGGCGGGGGGGGGGGGGGCGGTCGGAAACTAAATGCACTCTAAAATGCGTTTGAGGTATTGCTACAAAGTACTGGGTTGTAACAAAAATATCACCAAAGTGAGAACAGGTCTGGTCATGTTCATCTTGACGCCTCGGTCGTTCCTGCCGTCGAAGTACGCCTGCAGAATCGGGACAGCCTGGCGGGAGCACTCAGGGTCATCATAACAGGCCCAGGAGTCTAGGGGGGGGGGGGGCATATAGCAACAACTGTGAATTACACACGTATAAACCTGCATACACTCTCTCCGTCTATGTTTCTGTCTCTGTCTGTCTGTCTGTAACACACACACGCGCGCGCGCGCGCACACACACACACACAGACACACACACACATACACACACACACACACACACACACACACACACACAGAGAGAGAGAGAGAGAGAGAGAGAGAGGGACACCACACACACACGCACATACACACGCATACACACACATACACACAAACACACACACACACACACACACTCACACACAAATATTCGTTCAGACCCTTGTAGTGTGTAGTAAGAACCCCCTATTCTTTTGTCTAATACCCATGTAAAACCCCTACACACACACATACATACACTTAAATCTATTAGTTTGTCTAGTACGTACCCCTGTTACATGCGGACCAGCGCCCCTCACTATAGACGGTGTCCCAGCTGCACCACAGTAACCCGTCGTCCTCCCTGCACTCGTCATACACTTCGCCCTGGTACAGGAACGGGAAGGTGCAGTTCGGTCTGTCGGCCTCCGCCACTTCGTACGTGTCGACTCGTTCTGAACCGGACAACGGCACACAACAGATTCATGTAACTAGCGGTTACTAACCTCTACCAGGCTCCACAGGTGGGCTGGAGAAATCATAGAAATCGGCCAAATAGACGAATAACATGCCAGAAAAGTTAGCCTGCTGTAGAAGTTACAGTTTACGACCTCAAGATGGATGGTATGTTTGACCCTCTATCCGTAGCCGACTCCCGTAGCATACTATTCACTCTATTTGGTCGATTTCTACTATTTTTCCAGCCATCCGCGGGGCCTAGTAGAGGCTACCATGTAACGACGACTACTATCGCACGCTACTGATTAGCATATGGACCGCAAGACTGCAGTTGCCTTCTATTTCAATCTGTTGTTGAACGGATTGTGTTCTGAACTACTTCATCAAGAGATGATACGACAGAGAAAAATGGAGTGGCTTGGACAAATCTAGAGAATAGATAACTACAGAATGGATGAATGGAAAGATGCTTCACTGAATGCATACGGAATGCAGTTCGGCGTAACACACCAGCTTCGTAGGCACGCGGCTCGGCAGCAGCTGGTTATGTTACACTGAACGACCTGTCAGAACTCAACTGTTCACATCTAGCTGCAATCACATGTACAGAGGGAGAGAGAGAGTAGAGACACAAAACTCTGACGTCGGAGAAGGACCACAAGTACAGGAACGAAGTGCTATTCAAGTAAGTGTACCTTTCAGAGTGAGACTAGAGGACTCGAATGTCATGGTGCCCCCCTCGCCTGCGTCCATCGCGACAGACCAGGCGGTTGTGTTGAGTGTGACGTTAGAGTTCACCACCAGGGTGAAGTCCACCCGCAGGTTTCCGCTGGCGGCCGTGTTCCCGTACCCTCTCACCGCAACACTCTGGAGTTCAGCACCAAGGACAGGGCCGAGCGCCGATTCCATCTGTAGAAGAATAGTACGCGCACGAAAGGAAACAAAATTAAAAGGGGTTTAGTTTCAGTTTCATATAACTGGAATCTATTTTCCGGCTGGATGCTAAGGCCCCATTATCTCTAGATCATCGTTGTGCTGCAAAGAATTACAAAATATGCACTCCGCACAAACCTGAGTCTCGAATTCAGACGTGGCGGCGGTGAAGTCAGACGACATCGGGTCGGCCAGGTCGGTGGAGTACTGCCTACTGGTGATCTGGATGGAGCCGTCTAGTTCTTTTGTTGCTGTGGCAGAAACAGGTCAACATATCAACACCCTCAAACCGTTTCAGCAAATGAATTTAACATAGCTTTGTCAGGCGCACAACCATATTTTTTCCTCCTCTACAGACGATTCGGTAGCTACTCCGCTGTCCTCGTTAGGGAAAAGTGATGAAGGCAACAGACAAGCCCCCGAAAATTTAGCAGAAAAGATGAATATGGTTTAACTCTGTTGAACATATAAACATGAATTCTGAGGATGCCTGCAGTAGCATGGTCACAAACTTTTAGCTCTGTGCTCATTTGCGGGTATCTGCTCCTGTACATTATACTTGGGGAGGCTCTGCTAAACAGGGCTGAGGTTTCTACTTTTGCGGGTACGTATGACCGCTAACCAGCTGTCAGCCAATCACAGAATTGCCTAATATCTTCTTTCGGTAAATCCGATTCTCTGATCGATTGACTGACTGACGGTCACACCCACACCCCAGTTTAGCAGAGCCTCCCGTGGTGTGCTATTATGCATTGTATTGTATTCTATACTATGTATAGTGTAATGGTTTTACTGCAGGTTATGTATATAAGTTGTATGTTCGTCTGTATTTTTGGGTCAGCAATCATCAGCGAGAGCAGCCTAGGCTGACCCAGTGTAATTACTCGTCTTCATTGTCAATGAATACAAATACAAAATACAAAAGGCCACGGGCGAAGCTCTGCTGAGGAGCATGCTCTGTGCTATGATAATTCTGATTGATGAATACCTTGATCACAGTAAGACCAGTGTCCGATATCGAAGACTGCGTCCCAGGCGCACCACGACTGCCTAAACCCCACCGTGGTACACTCGTGGAACAGCTGGCCCTGGTACAGGAACGGGAAGAAACACTCTACTCCGCCCCTCCTCGGCGACTTGGTCCCGTCAGTCGACTTGTGCCTGTGGGTGTCATCTGGAACGAACATAAGTATTCAACGATCACAAGTCTCCATGAAGTATTCTGAGTTTTTGTTTTGTGTTGTATGTCTTGGTTAGTTGAATGTAGTTCATTATTTAAGCAAACAAGGTTTATTGACATTACATGCGTGCATTCATGAAATCCTGTCAATCTACGGTGAACGCGACAAGAGGATGGAAAAATATAATCTCCAAGCAGATCCCCACGGTACCAAAGTCGTACAAGCTAGCCAGAGCAGCTCCAGTCAGTCAGAGGAGTTGTCAGGCACCGTCGTTCTGCCAGTTGGATACGGTCTTTGCAACCGTTGGGTCTGCTTGGAGACTAGGAAAAATATACAACTGTGAAATCGAAAAGACAAGCAGTCATACAAAAAACGCTACTCATGGGAAAGAAACTTAACACCTATGTCATCACTCGACTCAGGTGTAGAAAAAGTACCTAGCTTCGGTTCGGGACGTCCTATTGGATGGAACGTTAAGCCGGCGGTCTCGTGCTTGAGGAGAGTCACAACTCAACCACGTTAAACATCCCTCTGCACTAGGGATGCGTACCGGTTATAAAGGTCCGGTTATTACCTGAAAAAACGTTTCGGTTCAGGTCCAAAAAACCGAAACCCAGTTTTCCGGTTTTTTCGGTACTGGACCGGTAAAAAAATCTAGCACTCACATTATATCTTTTTCATTCTAGACCATCTTAAACCTTCCGTAAATCGCGAAATTTGCGCTCGAAAAAGACGAAAACATTGCCATTCATGGCGGTCATATTATCTGCATGCTGAGGTACAACAAGCAATCTTTCCCGAAAACGATCTTTTCTCCGTGAAAATATCCCAGCACCACCACAAGACAATGTATCAGGTCATGAAATATGTTGTGATTAGTAAAGAATATTCCTATCGCGGTAGATACACAGTTAGATTGTGCAAAACACGATCAAAAGTGGCGTTCTCGGCACCGATCGAGGCGCTAGGCGCCATATTTGTTTTGAATTAGCTGCTCTCGCGAGATTTGATATACCCCGGTAGGTTACATGGAAGGTCAGCTGATCTAGACAGCGAGACTTCGCGAGACTTCATGACCTTTCACCCACAACCGCGGGAACAGAAGTGAGAAGACATGACGAACTGTTTTCGTTGACGCTTGGGCATATAAAGATGTCATCCCGCAGCATAAAACGGAAAGGGCAAAATCTGTCCGGGGCAGGAGAAGCTGGCTATTATTTTTCTGCCACAAATTGGATAAAGATGGCTTGATCGCGGCAATCAGGGATATGTTTCTGCAGTGGGACTCCCAAAAGGACTGTGATATCCTGTGATATCAGCGGTGCGGAACTTGCTGCTAATGAACTTCTAATGAATACCAGGTGCCTTGATCAGATGAAGGGCATGCCAGAATGTCAAAAGGCCGAGTTCAGAGAGAAATTCAAGTACAAATGTATATATTTTTTCAATTTTTTTTTTTTTTGCATGTTATTTTTTTAATGTGATTTGTGTTGGACTCCAACTTGACAAAGTCTAATCTCATTTATTGGTTTCCTTTAAAAAGTGATTTTGCTCTGGAAAATATTTTTCCTTTCACAGTCTTGATCAGTCCTTATTTCGTTCATTTTTAAGAACTTTAATAATTCTACCTTATTCTGATAGAAGAAAGCAACAGACTTAGCATTATACTCTCAGGTTAGTGTACAATAACATGATATCAGTCTTGGTCTATGACAAACAGCATTACACTGGTATAAAAGTACATGTATGTGTATCACAGTGCAATGTAAGAACACTCCAAGTACTAGTAAATAGAAGTTTGGCAATTAGTCAGATATGCCATGGGTTCAGGTCGGACCTAATAGGTCCGGACCTGAACCTAAACTTTTAGGTTCAGGTCCGGACCTGAACCTGAAAATGGATTTAGGTCCGCATCCCTACTCTGCACTAATCGAAAAGAGTAGGGGTCCATTCCGGTGTGAGTGGATCAAACTTTACAGTTCCATCTTACCTAGCTTTATTACTACTGTACAAAGCTGACGTGTTATGCATAAAGGTAGTTTACCGGTTATGTGAAACAAACAATTATCATTATTGTTTTCAATTTCAATATCAATATCATCGTTTATCACCATTGTTATCACAATATGGATTTTGTTTGTTTACTTTATTCATCCTCTGTTGGTGTTTTTTTACCCGGACAGGGAGAACAAAGGGAATTTGTCCTGTTGTTCCTTTGTCCGTTAACATGATGTGATGTGATAAAGCTGAAATAAAACAAACAAACAAACTCGGTCACCCTCTCGAGCAGGGTCCTCCTCCCACCCGCTGTACTTCTCGACGAACCGGTCGAAGGTTCGCACGAGGTCGAACGGAGCGCACTCGTGCTGGCTGCACTCGTCCTCCAGAACTAGCGGGAGGGTCCGGCGGGTCCTGTAGAGGCACGCACAAATCACAACTCAACAGGGTTTTCTGTACCCTGGGCGCCAGACTAGTACCGGGTCACTAGCGATTTCCTACGGTGGCCAAAGGACAGTCAACGCGCCCGGTCTTAATCAACGCTCCGGGGAGTTGAGCCCGTTGGAGCCCCCGGCTAGAAATCCCCCGATGCGCTAATTAGGGTTCGGCGGGCTGGGGTCTCTGAGCCGCCGAAGGAACTGACTACAAGGTACCGGCTAAAGGGAACCGGCTAAAAGGCCAGATAAACAGTCTGAGTAGGTTTTCTGAGGTGAGTAAGGTAAAGCAGACCCTGTAAGGTTACCCAGCGATCGCCGTCTAGTGGCAAAGGGGCGTAGAAGATTTATAGAAATGGCAGTTATAATCAATGGATTTAATGTTGTACATGTGTGTGTTGGATTTTAGATGTTACAGTATGTTACAAAGATAATACCGATGAGTAGATCTTATGGCAATAAGGGCAATAGTTGCGTGAATATGTATGATTCGTACGATGTATGTCACAATAGGCGCCTACACATTGTAGTGCTGCCAGTTCTGTTGATTTGATTGATTTGATTGTCACCTGTCGACCTCGTGGTCGAACGTGATGGTGACCTCCTCCTGCTCCTCCTCGGCGGTCCAGCCCGGAGAGCCCGCCGCGAGCGCGGAGGAGATGACGCTGTTGTCGGAGCCGGGGACGGAGAGGAAGCCCTCCAGCCAGGTCTTCAGGCCCGGCTTGCACAGCTCGTCAGAGTACCAGATCTTAGCAAAGGAATGAATGAATGATTGATTGAATTTATGGATGGATGAATGAATGAATGAATGAATGAATGAATGAATGAACAGAAGAACAACGAGTACCACAAGCCTTGACATACCAATGTGATGGATGTCATATACCGCGAGATTTGTAAATATGTTTTATCCTTTGAAGATGTAGCAATACTGTTATATTTTAAGTTAAGTGAGATGAAACTATGCTCTCCTACGGGAGGAATAAAGAAGAAGAAGAATGAACTTTATTGCTGGACAGTTGTAATGCCTAATGGCAACAATGACAACTAACACAATAGAACTCGTACATGTATATCTAAAAAAAGAATAATACATAAATAAGTAAATAAATGAATACATCATCAGGATTAAAGGTGGGTACCGGTACAAACAATTCAGGTCCGGTCCAGGTCCAGAGGGTCAGGTCCAGGTCCGGACCTGTACCTGTACCTGATTATAGTAGTGTCGCAGTACATCATATTTTGAAGAGCGAGACACACGCAAAAGTCTTCAAACGTCATGTCTGGAACGATATAATTTCTTAGGTTTGCACTTTGTCTCAAAATTATAATTATACTCTTCTCGCCGTCTGTTTACTAATCCTTTAAGTGTTTCTAGGTATGATTCACAGCTAACGTCTTCGAAAACGAAGTTAAATCTGCTGTTTTGTATTTTCTTAGACCAGTTATGTGGCCGCCTGGTACTATGAATTTTCTAATCGGTCCATAGGCCGGTCCACTGATTTTATACGGACCGGTTTTTTTGGACCGGTCAATTAAGAAATACCGGTTTTGTACCGGTACACGGTACCGGTACCCACCCCTAATCAGGATTATGAGAACACTATACGGTCGTTTTAGTGAGGTGGTAATAAATAAATCTGAATGTTGGAATATATGAGCGTGTTTTATAGATATAGAATGCTACACGGTGTATTCCGTATAGCCCAAGGTTCTATCCCCTTTTGCCGTTCATAGTAACACGTATTTAGTAACTAATTGATGACCCCGTGTATCGCATGTGTGTTGAATAGAATAGACCTTAATTTCATGTTAGAAAGAATGAATGGTCTGTTATCAGTTGAGTCTTTTCGTTGGTAGAATTTGCTATCATAGTAGTGTTTTTTCCTTCTATGGTTTTGTCCATGAACTTTATTTCAAACTAATTACAGAATGTACAGATTTTATATACATAACATACATGCGTAATTAAATGTATCAAATCTCCCCACTTACTTTCTGCTTTTGTGCGTGACAAATTGTCACTCACAGTAGTGTTGGTGCGGGGGAGGTGGGCGGCACAGAAAGAAAGTTCACGAGGAGATGAGTTCACGAATATCGCTAACTTAAGTATCTCGCGAATATAAATAGACATATAGTACCTCATGGTAAATATAGAATAGAAGCCTACGGCCGTCGGGCGATCCGACCCGCGGTCGGGCTCGTACCTCGGGTGATACGGAATACCCCGTGTTGTATTTTATTTATGTCATACCTTGGTCATACCTACCCGAGAAAACACACATTTCAATGCGGAATGCGCCAGAAGTTGAGGGAGTTTTGTGTCCTCGAACAAGAAACTGTAGCAACATTGATTCTAATCTCCGAATCCGGTATTCGAATTTCCGACGGCCGCACAACCGGCGCGCTCGAAATGCGTTCGAAATATTCTATGGAAGCCCGTGTGATAACACTCCCGAACCCTATGTGATCCGGATAGTTATCACACGGTCCGGAACACCCATATCAGGCCCAGGCATGACATAAATATAGAATACAACACGGGGTATTCCGTATCACCCGAGGTACCAGCCCGACCGCGGGTCGGATCGCCCGACGGCCGTAGGCCGTCGGGCGATCCGACCCGCGGTCGGGCTGGGACCGAGGGTGATGCGGAATACAACGTGTTGTATTTTATTTATGTCATACCTTGGTCATACCCGCCCGAGAAAACACACATTTCAATGCGGAATGCGCCAGAAGTTGAGGGAGTTTTGTGTCCTCGAACAAGAAACTGTAGCAACATTGATTCCAATCTCCGAATCCGGTATTCGAATTTCCGACGGCCGCACAACCGGCGCGCTCGAAATGCGTTCGAAATATTCAATGGAAGCCCGTGTGATAACACTCCCGAACCCTCTGTGATCCGGATAGTTATCACACGGTCCGGAACACCCATATCAGGCCCAGGCATGACATAAGGTATAGTACCTCATTGCGTCGGTCGAACAGTCTGGACTGCCTGTTGTACTCGTTGACGTGGAAGTTGTTGGCCAGGCGGCAGTCCTTAGCTAGCAGGTGATCTCCCAGACGACGCGCCATGTCGAAGACGGTGGCGGAATCCCCGGGACCGCCGAAACACTTGACGTAGTAGTTCTTCAGGTACAGGTCCTCGCGATTCACTCTCTCTGGGTTCTTAACATAGTCCAAGTCAACCCACCCTTTCTGAAAGAAGATGTAATTTCTTATTTCTAGCAAATGTAGTATAGAACTCCCCTATGATATTCAGGCACAACAAATTATTCTCTGGATACTTAACGTAGTCCTCGAAGACCATGGGCCCTTTTTGAAAGAAGATATCATTTGTTATTTCTAGCAAATTTGACCCATTGATGACGACACACGTACAGAAAGTCACGTGTCCACAGTACAGCGATCAGGTCAGACAGCTGAAGGCGATCGAGTCACGTCAGTCTGTCGAAATTTCCGGTAAGTCCAATTTTTGTTAGTTGAACAACAGCTTATCTCTTTCATAATGTAAGCTTTGCCCCCATGGCAAGTTTTGAATTAAATTTCATTTATTCATTATCTGCAGAACTGGAGAGAAATAGAGTTATCGACGCAGCGCCTTTTTTGTATGATAGTCAACAGCCTTAACAACGTCGTGATTAAATCTACAGATATGTAAATACAGGCACAGGGAGACTTCGCACAAACTGGTTCGTACCTTTATCTGTATGTAGAAATGTGGAGAGAGAGAGAGAGAGGGGGAGGGAGAGAGAGAGAGAGAGAGAGAGAGAGAGAGAGAGCGAGAGAGGAAGAGAGAGGTAGAGAAAGAGAGAGAGAGATTGAAAGAAAGAGAGAGAGAGAAAGTTATCGACATTTTAGCGTTTTGCAACATGATGAGAAAATGTCCTCAACTGCGCCATATTTGAATATCTTTCTTTATTTCAATGCAATGTCAGAGAGACATCGTGGAAAACCGGTTCTTACCGTCTGGTATGCCGAGGTCCTTGGGACCACAGCGAAGCTCTTAAACTGTTTGTGGCAGTGACCCTCGCCTTCTTTCACTTGGATAACGGTCCGCGCTTCCTGGTCCATCATACGAAATTCGCCCGAAAGATTCATCAAGCCAGGAGCTAGAGAAAGGACGAGGTTTCACTCTCTATTAGAAGAAATGCTTTATTTGGGTAACATGTCTACTTTAAGTTAAAGGCTATAGCACAAAGCCAACAAGAACAGAACCATGGTCAGTTTGGCAGAACATTCGGCCAGGCACTGTCATACGATGTAGGGATGAACTATATAGGTTTGTGGGGAAGAGACACAAGGCACACATTCTCCAATAGGCCTAGTAATTTTTTTCCTATTCATATGAAGGTCTCTATCCCTATTGGTGGACCGAGTACGTACCCTTGAGGTGCAGGTTGAGGACGGGCTGGTTTAGAGCGGAGGTTTGCTGGTAGTAGCAGGTCGGGGCGTAGGTGGAGATACTGTGGAGGAGGGAGTACCGGCGCGTTTCCACCCCGTCCTTGTAGGTGTCCAGGACGGTATAGTCAAGGCAATCTGGGTCTGGGAAAAGGAAGACATGAAGTTAGATTAGGATGGTGATTGGGGTAAAACTCACACAAGGCAGCGTGCATAGTGGTCTAAAGTTGCATGCTAAATTAAAGAGACAAGAAAGAATATTCATTAGAGAAAAACTTTATTGCACGACAATTGTGCATGATACAAAGTACTAGTATGGCAAGAATTCGTAAACATAACACAAAGTACGTAGAAGTATAGAATAAAACTTAACATCCTAATTACTAATACAATACAATAAGGGCTAGCATACGTTTTCGATATACATATGTAGTGTTATAATCGAGTTGGTTTAGTCATTAGTTTCGATATTTTTTCTAATGTGAAAGCAGTCGTTTAGATATTTACCTATGTTCGCATTGTGGGGATTGTTGCATTTGAATATGTACTCAAAACGCTGTGTAGCATCGAGACTCTTAAAACTTGTACTTGAAAATTAGAAGAACCCTACTTAAGAAAATCAGTATGCGGTGGTGCTGGGATCACATGGGAGTCCTTTGTTCCATTCTCTAGTTAGATCTATAAGATAACATATTTTCTTTAATATCGAACTTTACGCATGAACAATAGCATCAAACATTGCTGTAAATCTTGAAACTTTCACAATGGTATTCACAGTTTACTCACGATTACAAAAGTCGGGCCTGCAGGAGCTTCGCGCGGTGACTCTGACGTCATCGGTCCTGTCGGTCGGCATTGCCCACCTGAACCCGGTTTTCCTCAGACACTTCGGGAGGTGCAGGCGAGCCTTGTCCGGGCCCTCCGACTGCCGGTAGAACCGGTCCACCCGCGCGTTACTCGCGAAGATGAACATCTCTGTGTACCCCCTGTAAGAGTCGATGTGAGACGTACGTCAACGTAAGAGATACAAGACTTCAAGTTGGCTTCGGTTATTTTCAACGGTGTTGTGAAGGTAGGTGACACAGAGAGACAGACAGACAGACAGAGACAGACAGACAGAGACAGACAGAGACAGACAGACAGACAGACAGACAGACAGACAGACTGAGGCAGAGAGCTAGTCAGAGCCAGATCTAGAGAGCCAGACAAAGACAGCGAGACAGACAGAGACGGACAGACAAACAGGCAGAGAAGTCTATATATAGACAGACAGACAGACAGACAGACAGACAGACAGACAGACAGACAGACAGACAGACAGACAGAGACATATAAACAGACGGAGGCATTCGGAGTGACAGAGAGAGAAAGAGAGAGAGAGAGAGAGAGAGAGAGAGAGAGAGAGTTAGGCATTAAGGTAGAGCATTACGTAATGCAAAATCAATCAAGCGAAATCAAGCTGAAAATGTTATTGATAAAAGAAGGTCGTTTGAATCTATCAAGTTACCTGATTATCACATAATGTTCTACCTAAATCCCTAACCTGCATCGACGTTAATGTGGGCCTTATCTATGAATCACGTTGCCATGGCTACCTGGGATACTGGACGACGTAGAAGTAGTCGTCATCTGACCAGTACGGCTCCCCGGCGTCTTTAAGATCCCGGAAGAACTTCTTGGCCTCCTTGTCGACGATGAAGCCTCCTTTGATGTTGTTGAACTTCCGGACATACATGAGAGTATCCGGCACCACGTCCAATACAACCTACGGAAAACAATCATTATCTTCGCCGAGTACTATAGTACTCGGGGTAGATTATGTTTTCGGTTGAGCCAGCTGTTTGGTGGGTCTGTATGTATGTCAAGAGCATAACTCAAGAAAACTTTGATGAATCTTTATGATTTTTGGTAGGTGTGTAGTGGTTGTGCAAAGGAAGGTCAAGTTCAAAAATGGTTTGCCTTGCGTTTTTCAACAGTACTGCAGCGGACTTTTAATTTTTGTGCGTTTGTATGTAGGCGAAAAAAGTGACGGAAACGTTGATGGATCTTCATGATATTTTGCAGGTGTGTAGATGTTGTGAAAACAGAGATCAAGTTCAAAAATGGTTCTCCTGGCATTTTCCGTCGGTACTGCAGCGGGCTTTGTGTGGATGTGTAATTCTTGTGGACAACATAACTCAAGAAGCTCTTGATGGATCTGTATGATATTTAGTGGATGGGTAGGGTTTACGGAAAGGAAGGTCAAGTTCGATAATGGGCCTTCTAGCGAGTACCTAAGGTACTGCAGCGGAGCTTCAAAATTTAGTGGCATATTTTCTGAAAGTGCTTTGGTCATGATATTTGTGTGGTAGATAGTTCATGTCACAAGAAGTAAGTTCCGTAAGTTTGGGCCTCCTAGCGGCTTGTTTAGAACTGCAGTGGGTGTTTTTGTTTTGACATTCGGACACGTATTACTTGAGAAGGGGTGAAGAGATTGTCGTGAAGTTTTGTATGTAGAGAGCTCAGATGGTGCTTTACACAATCGATGTCTAATTTTAGAAAACAGGAGCTAATCTGCATAATTAGTAAGGATAATTGTAAATCCATTACATTCCATACTGGGCGTGTGACAGTGTTCCCGAAACAGGCCAGCAGAAGGCCTTGCCTAGAAGTGTAAATAAACAGATGGTGTACATAAATAAACAAATGGGGCAGTCTTACTACAATTCAAACAGATGTGTGGGTCCGTTTTTTTTAAAGTGTTCAGTTTCTGCATTTTTGTCAAATACACGGTTGGAGACATAACGGAAAGGGAACAAAATAGAAAGCCTTACAAAACACCTAAAAACATGTGAATAACCAGCCGGACCAACTCCTCTGCTCAGAGAGTACACTGCTAGGTATTACCTAGCACCGTATGGAAAAGTAACATGTACTATGTCTTGCAAAATGTGTATGATATGGAATAAAGATTTATTCTATTCATATATATTGACTGTACCATCTAATTATAACTTTCAATTTTTTTGATGACCAGTTATAACATATATCAGCACACTATACACATATACTAGTCCTGTACCACCAAATGAGTTTTATCCCTATCTAGACTGGACTCATTCTCCCCCCCTCCCCATCATAACTTTCAAACGGTATGGTGTATGATCAAGTTTGCAGGGGGTGATAAGCATGTAAATATTAATCACTCTCCACAATAAACCTTGATTATTTGGCGAAGATAATGTGTTCGTGGAACTCTAGTTCTTTTTATCATCAATTCCCCTACTTCTGATACCTGAATAGTAAAGAGAAATTTATATTTCTTTCAGCCTTTATAAACCAACTAATCAAACAGGTTCCCACATTTATGCAATTACCAAGAAACGAGAGGAAGTCGAAAGTGCTGGAGAGAGCTAGATGTTAATTTACGCATGAATATGTATATAATTGTTAACATGTGACCTGTGCTTAGCCCAGTGGGGCAAACATGTACAATGAAGGTCTTCATTCTCCATTCATTAATAGATAATCAACAAAATAACGTAATACAGGTGATACACTCTAGCAAGTAGCTAATATCAAACATCACCTCTAAAAACACTCATCACAGCTAACAAAGAAAGATACACTAAGAAGTAAATCACAGCATTAGGGTTAGGTAGTCCATGTCAAGTTTTAAATTTAAGGGTTTAGTAGGTAATTCAGTCTATATCAAAATGTTTGGTGTCTACTAGGGGTGGGAACCGGTACCGTGTACCGGTACAAAACTGGTATTTCTTAATGGACCGGTCCAAAAAAAAACGGTGCGTAAAAAATCAGTGGACCGACCTATGGACCGATTAGAAAATACATAGTACTGTACCAGGCTACCAGCAGGCGGCCATATAACTGGTCTAAGAAAATACAAAACAGCAGATTTAATGGGTCGTTTTCGAAGACGTTAGCTGTGAATCATATCTAGAAACACTTCAAGGATGAGCAAACAGACGGCGAGGAGAGTATAGTTATGATTTTGAGACAAAATGCAAACCTAAGAAATTATATCGTTCCGGACATGACGTTTGGAGACTTTTAAGTGTGTCTCACTCTCCAAAATATGATGTACTGCGACACTACTATAATCAGGCACAGGTACAGGTACAGGTACAGGTACAGTTACAGGTACAGTTACAGGTACAGGTCCGGACCTGGACCTGACCCTCTGGACCTGGACCGGACCTGAATAATTGTATGTACCGGTACCCACCCCTAGTGTCTACAATGTATGTTTCCTTATTCCATTTTTGTATATCCGTATGTATACAGGACCCGCATACAGGCACTGTAATGTGCAACCCATATATATATATATATATATATATATATATATATATATATATATATATATATATATATATATATATGAGCGCAGCAGGACAAGGGTGTATACTTACCAAAGGGTCTAACGGCTGGGGTGGGTTGTCTCTCAGTGCCGTAGGCAGCGGGACGGACACGGTGAACTCTCGCTTGTACGTGAAATCGGTCTGAAAGACAAGAATAAGGGCAAGCAAAAAAAAGTGTTATAGCGACGTATCTGTATCTGTATAGCCGGTATAACCACCCTTCGGCGTAACACACCGGCTTCGCAGGCACGCGGCGCGACAGCAGCTGGTTATATTACACTGAACGACCTGTCACACCTAACATTTGCACATCTGACTGCAATCGTTCTTTAAAGCTATTCAGTGAAGATGTTCCTACGTGCTACTTCCTGCCGCTAGGCGGCGCACCGGCAAGAACAATGCGGTCGCAAACATGACAAGTGGTCAATATCAGCCCCGTCTTAGCCTGGTCCAAGTCTCTAGGGGTCGTCTTAGGGGTGTTTTACCGGGTTGCTTTGTTTGGAACGCACCTTGTTCTTTGGTGTGGAAGGGAGGAACGCCTGCGTCACAACTGGCATGGACAGTTGGAAAGTCTCACCTGCAGTGAGCAAAATACACGGATAGTCTTTATGTGAGGCGTGTGGACAAATAAAGGACAATGTTGTGCATTCACAAGGTGTACCGAATACGCAGACATAAGTACAATTATAGGGGAAAACCCCAAAAGAATACATGTACACACACAAAACTTTCATTTCCCCGTGTTAACGAATGTATAGCTGCTGCAGTTTGAGAGAGGGTTGCTAGGGGGACCCAAATTTAACTTTCCCCCTTGTTCATGGAACCAAACATACACACACACACACACACACACACACACACACACACACACACACACACAAACACACACACACACACACACACACACACACACACACACACACACACACACACACACACACACACCCAAGCTCAGAATTATTATCAAAATGCGTTTTTGAATGAAATCAACAAATGCCACAGTGACACTCACCTGCCATGCTGTTCCATGCCGCGTACTTACGCAGCCTCTCATTGGCGGTTGAAAGAGCGGTGCGCACTGATTGGCTGAAGACGGTGGTGGACACCCATACGACGTCTCTGTTGATGACGTAGCGCACGTCATAGCCTGGGAACGAGCATAGCACGGTCGCGTACCAATCCTGGTTGGGACTGTCACAACACCAAATTAACATGTCAAACGATATCGATGTTTAGACCTTACAACAGGTTGATTTTTATACTTTTCGTAGGTTAATCAATTTGTATCCACTTTTTTGGTATGTACAAGAATTTTCAGAACTTAGAACCAGTAGTGCAAACGATATGTTAAACTCAACACATATGTATCCACTTGTTTGTTTGTAGATAGATATATCAAACCTTAAGAAATACTATGTACTTTTTTGTGTCAATATTGTTTTATGTTGTCAGCTTCTTTGTAATTCTACCATTTGTCTAGACTTGCAACGACTACCGCCAACAAATGAAATATAAATCACGCAATAACCTCATCTTGTAACAACGAAACTTGAAAAAAAAGTTGACTAGACTGGTTCCATGGGAAAATGATCTACTAGTTTGCACTTTCGAAGGTGAGAAGGAAAGAAAGAACGTGTTATTAAAGCGCACCTGTCGTCATTTCCGGTGACGTCAGCCCATATCCCCTGCAGCAGCAAGATGGCGGCGACGCTCGATATCAAAGCGTGCCGCATTCTCGGGTTGCTTAGCGACGGAATCATACGTGAGAACTTTATCAAGTGTCCCTGAACAAAATAAACAGAGCAAAGTAAGGCAAACAAACAAAGATATTGTTCTAAATCTGATCTTTGCCCCATCCACTCTCCTCAACTCGTTCCTTAGGCCACACCAAGTAATTTTTATGGATGACGTCCGCGCGCGCATTGATTTTGGTCTGTTCCAAAAAAAACACAAGAAATTGCGCTTCCTGTAACTATGACCAAAGAGTTCCTTTTTTATCTAATGTATTTCTGCAGGCCTGCAAAATCAATGGGATATGGAAAGAAACAGGACAGGACAACAACTGCTGTTCAACTTCAACTGATTTATTCAAATTATTGCTTTTTTCATGATGGATCAAAGAATTGTTAGTTGTTACACTGTGTTCTCTCATTCAATTTGCGTCCTAACATGTGTCGTCGACTATTATATTTCAAATTTAGGCATCTTGTTTTTTTCGGCCCTTCTTGTTTTTTTTCGCGCTCTCGCATTAGATTTAGGGTCTCCAAAGGACGTCATCCATAAAAATTACTTGGTGCAGCCTTATAAGACAACACTTCTGAGCAGTTGGATTGGGTAATCTCCAAGCAGATGTAAGGATCGGCTGTTTTAAGCATGTTTTGCAACATGTAGTACATCTGTCTACTTTTGCACCTTTTTAATTATTCGTCTCTTTCTAGAGGGAATACTAAAAAATGTTATGTGAAATGACAACAATAAGGTAAGGTCTGCACAGCTCTGAAGTCACAATTTTGCAATTCAAAGTTCAGCCGTATCGAAGCCGCATTGCATTACAAGC
>NC_089722.1:41746696-41796696 GCF_035083965.1 Branchiostoma lanceolatum
TAGCCCTTGGCCACACAGGCCACTGCTGTAGAGTGCTAGTTTTCTTAGGGGTGAAAGCTTTAATATTTGGCCTTTCCTAAATGCAAATGGAGGCCATTTCCTGGGGATTTAGCTTTACATTTTACCTAGAATGGCTTTGTAAAAAGACAAGAAATAAATTTGGTAGCAAAAACGTATTTTTCCAAATCAGTATGATGGCACTAGGTGTCATTGTTTCGAATGCCACTGTTACAATGAACATGATGTAAGATAACGTTTCCCTTCTATCTATCAGACAAAGGAACACATGCACAGGCAAGTCTGTTAAAGCCATTAACAGTTTGTATGTAGTTTAGGGAAAGATTATGTGTGTGTGTGATCCTCCCTGACCCAAGTAGGCATGACCCCCACACCCTGGGGTGGCCGGGAGCTTACATTACAGTAAATGGGCATGTCCAAGGCAAGGACCCTGAACTGTGTGTGTGTCCATTTGAGAAATCAGGGCTCTCCAAGGAAATCTGGAACAAGGTGGTACTGTGTAGATATGTGGAGGATGAAATTGGGGCAACGACGATTTTCTATGTATTCAAGCCAAACAAGCTTACATCAAAATTTAGCTGCCACCAAAAAATCAAGACCACGGCATGTGCATGACCAAGGATACAAAAACCTCAAGTCCTGCTGCAGTACCAGGGTTGGCCACCAGTAGGCCCAAAATTGACCTTGACCATCGAGACCACAACACCTAACCACATACCAAATCATTATAATTGTACTTCAGACATTGGGCAGGAACCACACACATGCACCCACACAAACGGGCCCAAAACTATACCTCATTTTCATGGAGGTGATAACCTGGATTTGAAAATTGGGAAGGTCATGCTGAGCTCATAGCAAGGTGGTGCAGCAAAATGATAAAGTGTAGCATACTCTTTGAAATTAAATTTACAGTCCAGTTACAGTACATCAGATATTCTAGTTTAACATTCTTCTTGTTGCCTAAACCCATAATCAAAGGAAATTGGCTACATAACAGCTACTTCAGTGTACTAAAGGTTCAAATTGGAATGCAGGAATATCAACAGGATGCCTTGAAGCTTTTGAAACTGACAGCAAATAACGCAGAAGTGACCAGTGCTTACAACATCTTGGTACACTTCCTTAATCCTGAATATGATTGAGATTCCACATCTGCCACTCTTTGTACCAACCTGTGAAAAAATATCCAGAACTTAACTGGGACATAAATATTTACATACTTTTCAGTCGGCAACTTTGCGCCCAAATTTACTACCGTAGAAACTGGATCAAGGTTTGCTCTGCGAAACAGATTTCCTTAAGTAGGCCACACAGTTGTTTCCTCCAATGGCAAGTGTTACTCTCTCAGTGTGTCATTCTAAATGCCTATTTAAATGTACATTGGAAATCTGTTCTTTGCAAGTGTATGCCTGCACTCAAAGTATGGTAAAAAAGAACAGGGTTTCAAAAAGAAACAGGTGGACTCTTTATCTGAAATTGTTATTATGTCTGGTTAAAAATTGTAAAAAATCCACTGGCTGAAAATTGGAAGGAACAAAACATTTGGAAATTGGTTTTCTTCATTTTTTAAGTCTGTCCTTTTTTTTGACATCACTAAAAAACAGGTAAAATTGCATTGGAATGACCTGGATTGATTCTCAAACACTTTCATCGCGCAATAGAGTTCTTCTTCTGTAAAAAAACAACAACCGCAATATATATTATCATACAGAGTACGCACAGAACCAAGTTTAACCTTCTCCCTGCTGCCCAACCCATAACAAATGATAAATTGGTGCCAAACGGCTACCTTGACAGACTGAAGTTTAACCTTTAGCACGCTGAAGCACCCGTTTGGTACCCATTTCCCTATTGTTTACAGAGTTAGGCAGCAGAGAGAAGGTTAAGATTAGATGTAGGGTTTCCAAGATGATGCCCCTTGATGAATGTTTCCACAAGTGTGTCTATCTTTTCCTGAACAAAGCCCTCCAACCAGTGAACTCCATTGGAAGGGCCTAATGGTGTAAGCAGAGCCATCTGGATGCCCATGGAGTGGCAGGGTGCTTGGATATGAGAATTAGATCAGTAAACACTGAAGTTTAAGGTTCCCAAACAAAAGCTACGGGGACGGTCGGTAGTAAGACGATCTGCGGTCTCGCTGCAGCGCGCAGGTTATGGGAACATCTAGATAAATAAGCACAGCTGACATCCGTGGTCCTTATGCCACCATTACAAATAGACTGAAACTCAAACCTGTAACATACATGGTTATACAGCTAATAGTAAAATATACCTGTGGTAATTGATCCCTAACACTGTGCCTTGCAGAAATAATTGTATTCTTGGAACAATGTATCCGTGTTTCTGAATGTATACATTCCACCATAACAGATAGACTGATGAAACCTAAACTTGTAACATACATGGTTATACAGCTAACTCCTTTGGTGATTTGTCCCTAACACTGCGTCTTACACAAATAACTGTATTCTTGGTACAATTACAATGTGTTCTTCTATACAAATTGTTCTGAATATATGCATTTCTGAATGTATATGTTCCACCATTACAAGCCTGTAACATCAATGGTTATGCAGATAACTCCTATAATGGTAATTGTTCTCGGCACAATTATGTGCACCTAATTTTTGACCGTGCACTGGTGCACCTAGATATTTGTGTTTGTCCTAATGCCTGCTTTTCTTCTGATTTCAGTCAGTGGAGAGGGGAGGTGAAGGAAGGGCTGCCAGGTAGGTTTTTTTTCAGTATCAGATTTTATTGCTGTTCTTGTTGAATGTTATTCAATTTGGTATGTGGTTAGGTCTTGACCTTCAAGACAGTCATCTTCGACTTCAAAGGACTACAAAGAGGAAGAAGAAGAAGGTCTTGACCAATTAAAGAAAAAGATTTCTTAATAAGGGGAAGACAATTCTAAGAAGGTTCAATTGGAGACGAAGTCAAAACAACATTCTGTCACTAACAGTGTGAAATGACTGTTTTTCAATTGTATCCAGTTGCATAAAATTGAGTAAGATGTTACATTGCTCATTGATCTGATTCTGAATGTCGTATCTCCCTGCAGACTGGTCTGAGAAGGATAAGAAGCACCTGTCCCAGGAGTTGAGCGACGTCCTCATCTACCTGGTGCGACTGGCAGAGAAGTGCCAGGTTTGTTTCTTTGTTTGTTTGGCTCTTTGTTGAGGATCACCGTTAGTTATGGTTAACTTACTGGAGTCCTTGTTCAAAAGTACACACAGGAAAATTTCAATAGAACAACGTAAATTTACAATCAGACTAGCCACAAATCAGACTAATAGTCAAAACTGACAATAAGAGGTGTTACATGTTCGCTAGTGTGAATGCCGGACTTTGTGCCAGTCTTTTGTATGCGTGGTGCGTATGTGTAGAGTCAACTTTTTGTAATACAATGCGATGTAATTTGGCCGTTTCTCATTTTCGATTTTGCAAAATTGTGGCCCTATCCAGGTGGACCTGCCTGCTGCCACCGTAGAGAAGATCAAGCTGAACAAGCAGAAGTACCCGGCGCACCAGGTCTACGGGTCCAGCAAGAAGTACACCGAGTACGCAACTCCCGAGAAAAACAGCTCATGATACTGATACTGTCTAGTCATTAACTGGGGAAGAGGGGAAGAAATCAACAGAATGATCAGTATGGTGTTTCCCAACATACAAGACGAGAGAGAAACAGCTTGTGATACCAGGAAGTGTCACTAGGAGGGAAAAATATCAACATCATCAGTAAGATTTAGTCAGAGTATGCAATGCCTGGAATCAGCTTGTGAGGGGATGGAGCTGTGAAAAGCCAATCATCCTGGATCAAAGAAATGATCATGATTGAGTCTAGCAGTCAACAGGGTTGGGATAGACTGCGTGCTGACTGTTCCATGTTTTTTTTTTTAATGATAAACAGGTGCACAAAAAAGGTGTGTTAGGGCCCTGTCACACTTGTGCGTATATTCAAGTGCGCATGAGTTCCGCAGTAACATCTTTTTGGTTTAAGTAAATTTTGCGGGAAGGAAGTTGTTTTCTACTTCGACCCACCGTTGAGCAGTCTAGTTATCAAACCAAAGAAATTACTTCTTCGGCTGCAAACTTAACCTAAACCAAAAACATGTTAATACGCAACTCATGCGGGCTTGTATATACGCACAAGTGTGACAGGGGCTTTACACTTACAGGTGTTCAATCATTTTATATAGCAGAGGGGAAGGAGGAACAGTTCAATGCTATACAAACAGTGTTGTAAGACGTTATGAGGGATATGTGTGTTATACTTGTAAATATGAGCCTCTGTCTTTTAATGTCGCAATATGCCTATTGGTAGGGCTAGGCTTAAGGAGGCAGAAGCAGTAGCAAGACTTTTGTGTAACCATATATTGTTTGGAAACTCCATTTACAAGTTACAACATCATCATGGTGCTTAAAGTTGAAGAAAATCTGTCAACGATAAAAAACCTTTCCTTCTGAAAAATTTAAGTCTTTTCTTTAAGACGCCCAATTTGTTTCTTTGTTTAGTTTTCTTGCCAAGTATTTGTATTTGAACTAAGCAATAAGATAAGCAGATTGCGCACAAAAACAAGATACCTGCTACTTTTGTATGTAAGGGCACTTGTCAAGCAATCATTTTTAGTTTTCCTGGTAGAGGCTATTTATTGGAATTTAAAAGATTGGTCAATCAGAAAATTTTAGCTTTTTATTCAATGTTGATTGTTTTATCTTAGTCCTGGAGAAAATTTTACAGAACATAGATTTTAGACACACTATATGTACATGTAGACTGGTTTGTTTCAATATGTTGTATGTTGTTAGTTTTATGTAGCAACTTGTAAACTTTAATTCCTGTTTTTGGCCATAGTTTTGCCACATACATGTAGAGTAGATTCTATTTGTGGTATTGATGTCTAAATGATCATAGACCTTCCAGATTACATGAGTTGGTGTCAGTTTTGTAAATATAACATGAAAGTGGTAACATTTTTGGATAAAGGGCTGTTTGTATATGTATATACACTTTCTGTGGGTTTCACTTCCGTCCGTTATAAGGTTATGTTTTTGGTTCCCTGTGTGCGTGGGTGTGGTAGTGTGGGTGTGGTAGGATGGGTTGTGTGGGTGTGTTGGGTGTGAGAGCATAACTTGAGAAGCTGTGTTTGGATCTGTTTAATATTTGGGGTGTGGGTAGTTGTTGGGCAAGCAAAGGAAAAGTTTGATTATGAGCCATGCTTCGTAACATCTCCCCCAGGTACAATTGGTAGTGGGATAGTAGGGGAAGATTATGACCTTCTTATCATATGCTCCGATTTCTTTCTGCCAGTACCATCATTGGCATCAACGTTGGGAAAAGAAATTGGGGCACACGATAAGAAGGTCACAATTTCCCCCACCATCCTGCTTGAGAGTAGTAGAATCCCGCTGTTTCACTGTCACACGGATCAACTTCCTTGGTTCTGTGGGCGGGTGTTCGATTCCTACTGGGACATGTTGTAAGGTATTGCATTCGTCAATTCGGATGGTGACGTAAAGCCGGCAGCCCCGTGTATGAGGGAGGTTCAGGCGTAATCCTCAAGCGTCAAACCTCTCCACGTAAAAGAACCCAACACACTTTTGGAGAAGAGTAGGGGTGCTTGGCTGAATATACAGGACTGTCAGGATGGATGACGAGATAAATCCAGGACCTGCATGCCAACAATTCTCAATAATTCTAAAGTGGCAATAAACAAGAGTCATTGCAGACCTCTTCATCTACACATAAATGAAAGATCGACTAGTGCCAACTTCCTCTTTATCTCCATCGATGCAGGGTGTGTATCAAGGCACAAGCGTACCCCCAGCTACAGATGAGTCTGTGTGTGTTTCTTCAGTGTGAATAACTGCGATACATGTGTTTGCATCGGGAGTGAAAGAGGGATCGATATATGTGATGCAGAAATTGCAAATTAACCTTTTCGGCTACACATAAATGAAGAATCCACTGGTGCCAGCTTCCCTTTTATCCCCTCTCAGATCCTCCAGTCTGCCCCTACTCAAGGAAACCTCAAATGCCACCGCTTCCTGTGGTTACCCACAACCCCCTCAACCGAACCTCCCCGTCGCTAGGCAACCCGTGGTCCATCCCCCGGCGTATCTCCCGTACCGTCCCGACCCTAGAGGAAACCCGCGCCGCCTAAGCCAGTGGTTGAAAGTCTTGTGTTCTTATCTTGGTGTGGGTCTTGGGAGAAGGTCCCTTGAAGTGGACGCCCATCCTTCCTGCGGTTTTGGCCTTGGCGCTGGCTTCGAGCGGGAAAACTTTCCTCGGTGACATTTGCTGGGTTTGCGGGAATATGTGGCGAGCCTTGGCTCTTCATGGCAGCTCTTAGGTAAGTCCTGGCAAGTTTGGTGCCTTTCGGCTAATGTCCAAGGCCGTGTTGCTGAAGTTTTTTTTTTCCTGATCAAGGGACGAGAAAGGTACAGGTGTATGTGTGTGGGTTGACCTACACTCGAAGAAATGCCCTAGATCTGCGGGTATGTATATATATATGTAGTGAACCTCGGCGCTTCATTACTCTCCAAGCAGAGGAGTGGGTCCGGCAGGTTTTTGGCGTGTTTTTAGGCGTTTTTGTCGGGCTATCTACTTTGTCATGGTTTCTTTATCTGTGGGTTATAGAGATAAAGAAACCATGACAAAGTAGATAGCCCGACAAAAACGCCTAAAAACACGCCAAAAATCTGCCGGACCCACTCCTCTGCTTGGAGAGTAGCGCTTCATGGCAACTCTTAGGTAGGTGATGACTTGTGTGGTGCCTACCTCAAACGTACGGTCTAGTCACTAGTGTCCCTCTTGTTGGCCTTTTTAAAGTCTCTTTCCTAGCGGGCAAGTACGGGCATAGGTGTATACGAGCTGCTAGACCTACACTGGTAGACATACCGCATGTCTGCTGGAATATACATGTGTGCGTTAATATATACATGTGGCGAACTTCAGCTCTTCATGGCAAACTTAGGTAAGTTCTGGCACGTGTGGTTCCTACTTCTAACGTACGGTTTATGCTTGGGTCACATTTCCAATCCGGGGCCCGGCCGGGCAGTCTTTAGGAACGAAAAATATGATTTCAAAGACAAATAAAAACACAAAACGTACCAAACATTATCTAAGAGCATAGCTTGTGCATATATATTGATATACCCTTTATTTTCTTGTTTCCGAAAATAGCCCGGCCGGGCCCCGGTCGGGAAATGTGACCCGGTAGCAATAGTGTCCCTCTTCTGACGCGTCTCGTTGAATATGTGTCTTTCCAAGCGGGAAAGTTGAGCTACAGGTGTACATGTATACGAGCGCGGTTAGACCTGCATGTACACTGGCAGAAAGGCCCTTGGTCTGCAAGTATACTATGTGGTGGGCCTCAGTGCCTCGTGTCAACTCGTTGATAACTCTTAGTTGGTTTGTCTCCAAAATCTTTACCTTCCATGCCCTGTTCTGTCCTTGTCAGCAGGGCTAACCCCTTTGCAATAACCATCGACCAGTTGGGGAATTCCGTCACTCGATCACAGCCGAATCAATAAATAAACAAATAGGTCTTAAGATGGTTTAGTTTTCTTCCCGAATTTCTTGTTGAAGTTTTCTCTTTTCTGAAGGAAGGTAAACGTACAGGTGTGTGTAAAGTTGTAAATGGACTCTTTAAACCGCTAAATAACAACAAACTTTTCTTGGCACCGTTACTGTAGCGCTGGCATATAGCTCGTGTATTTTGGGTGGGTGGTAGTGTTGCTCTGCCACGTTTCAAGTTGTCGGTAGAATCAGCGTCGCGTTCTGTTTTCGCTACAATACGAACCCACTAATGTCATAGCTAAGGTTACAGTCAAGGCTACAGGTCCTGAATGAGTGTACTCATTGTTAGTGTTCAAAGGTGTTATCAAGTGTCTTCACACCGTTCGCGGTTGGAACGCGACTAGATAGACGTACGCCCAAGTGTCTGAGTATTTGTATATTTATACTGTCTTGTCTATTTTGAATGATTAACTGTATTGTAAGCTTCCGAATACTCGTTGCCATGTGGTGGCACCGATAGAAACTGTACGGAGAGCACGCTGTCATTATGCCTCGTCGCCACTTGTTCACTGTTATCATATTAGAAGAGTATGTAGTCTTACAGACACCGTACATGCTTACACTGGGTGTGTGCAATCTACAACATGCGCAGAACAGTACTAGTGTCATCAGTAACCCTAGGTGCCTGAGTCTGAATCCAGACTGTAGTTGCTCACTCGGCATTCAAACTGGCTCGAAACTGTAGGTACGCTGTTGTTATACCTCGCTACCCGTGACTTGTATAATCATAAAACAAGAGTGCCGTAGACTAGCCTTACAGACACCCGGTGACGTACAGGCTTACGCCGAGTGTCCGTAGCGTGCGTTGTCTAGTGGTTAGTGACACTACCTCTGGGCCTAGGGGTCGGGAGTTTGAATCACGGCTGCAGTCGCCATGCAAACTGGCTAGTGATCACGCTCACTACTACCGGGATAGTTTCGCTGACGCGGCTCAAAAGTTCTTCATTGGCCAGGCAAAAACTAGCTTGGTGTTGAGAACTTTATAAAGTTCAAAACGGGCACTGTTTATCCCCAGAGTTGTTAGCTAAGAATGTAGGCATACACTGTGGGTAGGTAGAGGAATTCTCTACCTCGTTTGCTTTAACGAAGTATTTAAACAGTTTACTGTAAGTTCCGCCAAGGTGTTGATTACAAGTAACGAGTTAATGACACGGAATGCACATCGTATACACAGTACTGGGAAAAACAAATACTGGCAACTTCATTTTGAGATGTTATAGTCGGAAGGTGGGTTTGTTGGCGTTCACAGGACCTCCAGCTTTAAGTCCCATTTGAGAGGACGTCCCTCATTGGAGCTATGTACTCATTTTCATCTATAGGCGAGTGAGGACATAGGTGTAAAGTGCCTTTCCCCAGGGCACAGCATCAGGGTCTGCTAGAGATTCGAACACAGGACCTTTACACTCTAAGCCAACGACTCTAACCACAAGACGATCATGCCATTTCCCCCCACACCTGTTAATCTGCTAACACCGGATAAGGCGACGACTGAATTTGTCTTCCCCCTGTTAAGACGTCTCAAGACAAATGAGGTCGTCACAACTCCTACCGAGCTGGAAAAGTTCCCGGAGAAAAAAACGGTCTCTCTTCCATAAGCGAACTGGCAGACACCTTAGCAGACTCTGCGAGATTTTTTCGGCTTATAACGTGTTTAATTCTAATGGCATAGCGGTCATAACTATACCCATATCCTTGTGGCTCGCTTCCTTAGAGTCTGCTAAGAACAGCTATAACTGATATGCCGTCAGAAAAAAAAAGCACATTATGAGTCCTAAATGATCCCAACTCGTATGGCCTTGCTAAGGAGACTATTATTTTGACATTTCATCGCCAAGTCAGACAGGCACGTTCTCGCCCTACTGGTAATTTCTCTCACGGAAATTTGGCTTTAGTTCAGGTAAGTTCCCGGCTTGTTCCGACACACGCGTGGGTAAATTTTAAAGCTTCGGTAACGCCTTAGACGGGGGAATATCGCGCTGGTTTGTAAATTTGGTAGAGGAGGCGAGTCAAAGGCCC
Source organism: Branchiostoma lanceolatum (assembly GCF_035083965.1). Classification (NCBI taxonomy): domain Eukaryota; kingdom Metazoa; phylum Chordata; class Leptocardii; order Amphioxiformes; family Branchiostomatidae; genus Branchiostoma; species Branchiostoma lanceolatum. The sequence continues at coordinate 41,756,316 of NC_089722.1, forward strand.
TAATCTTATCGAACGAGTCGTATTTTAATAGTTTAGCTCCTGCTTCTTCGCTTTCTAGAGGAAAAAGAGAGAAAGGGGGATTCAAAGAGAGAGAGAGAGAGAGAGAGAGAGAGAGAGAGAGAGAGAGGATAAAAGGGGAAAGAGAGAGGGTCGGATGGAGAGCATTTTGCATAAAGTCTCAGTGCCTTGTCCGCAACTTGGCAAATACTTTTGTATATAACGTTATAGCGTATTGTACGTATTCTGTCAGTTCGATTCTTGTCATATTTATGACCTTTTTATTTTTGAAACCTTGCAACCGCTTTTGGGTTTCCAGAGGATGTCATTTCTAAGTTTGTGTCTCTGTGTGTGTGTGTGTGTTTGTGTGCTAGTGTGTTTGTGTGTGTGTGTGTGTGTGTGTGTCTGTGTGTCTGTGTGTTTTTGTTTGTCTGTGTCTGTGTGTTTTTGTGTGTCTGTGTGTGTGTGTCTCTGTGTGTGTCTGTCTGTGTGTGTGTCTGTGCATGTGTGTGCGTGTCTGTGCATGTGTGTGTGTGTGTCTGTGCATGTGTGTGCGTATTTTATCTTTTATATCATACTTTTCGTTTCCGCAAACTCCCCGGCCGGGCACACCTGTTTCACGGCGAGAACTCTGTTATTGTACGGGCCTCCTGTCATCTCCGCCCGAGTGAGTCATCTGTCATCTCACGGTGATTCTCGCCACCCGGGAGCGTGTGTTACCGCGAGGACCCTGTTATTGTACGGGCCTCCTGTCATCTCAGCCCGAGCGATCCGTCTATCATCGCACGGTGAATCCCGCCACCCGGGAGCGTGTGTTACCGCGCGGGACACTGTTATTGTACGGGCCTCCTGTCATCTCCGCCCGAGGGAGTCATCTGTCATCTTACGATGATTCCCGCCACCCGGGAGCGTGTGTTACCGCACGGGACACTTTTACTGTACGGGCCTCCTGTCATCTCGGCCCGAGCGATCCGTCTGTCATCTCCCGGTGAATCCCGCCACCCAGGAGCGTATTTCACCGAGAGGACCGTGTTATTGTACGGGTCTCCTGTCATCTCAGCCCGAGCGAGCTGTCTGTCATCTCCCGGTGAATCTCGCCACCTCACCTCACGGCCACCGGGCGTCGCGCCAGGATAAACCGTCTTAAGAATTTCTTAAGAATTTAGACGTCTTCGGATGTTATCTCGGGAGCCGTCTCGGAGTAAAGTCGGAGTTCTCGGAATAATAAACAGCGGTCTGATCTCTGCCTAAGACTTTGATCAAGCCTGGCCCGATCCTCACCAGGGACGGAGCAGCATCTGGGCTGAAGGTGAGCTGAGGTGAAATATGGTTTCAGCTGGCTGAGAATTATGGCCACTTGTCATCACCCAAAAGGGTAAAAGAAAAAGTAGTCCCATAGGCTTTTTGAGGTCGCAGAGGCAGTGGGTCGTTATCCACTGTGTCTAGAGCACATTTCATTCTATAGCCTTTCACCTCCCCAACCTAAGTCAAGTACCCATTTTTACACCTGGGCGGAGTGAAGAAAACCTTTCCAAAGTCACAATATCCGTACCAGAGCATCTGGGTTGGGTCAAACACACATTGCTCAGGGGTGATATAAAGTTAAGGTGGTCTTGTACCGGCAGGGACGGAGCAGCATCTGGTTTGAAGGTGAGCTGAGGTGAAATATGGTTTCAGTCTGGCTGAGAATTATGACCACTTGTCATCACCCAAAAGGGCAAAAGAAAAAGGTAGTCCCATAGGCTTTTTGAGGTCGTAGGGGCAGTGGGTTGTTATTCACTGTGTCGAAGGTACCTTTTATTCTATAGCCTTTCACCTCCCCAACTAGGGGTTGGTACCGGTACAAACAATTCAGGTCCGGTCCAGGTCCAGGTCCAGAGGGTCAGGTCCAGGTCCGGACCTGTACCTGTACCTGTACCTGATTAAAGTAGTGTCGCAGTACATCATATTTTGGAGAGCGAGACACACGCAAAAGTCTCCAAACGTCATGTCTGGAACGATATAATTTCTTAGGTTTGTCTCAAAATTATAATTATACTCTTCTCACCGTCTGTTTACTAATCCTTTAAGTGTTTCTAGCTATGATTCACAGGTAACGTCTTCGAAAACGAAGTTAAATCTGCTGTTTTGTATTTTCTTAGAACAGTTATGTGGCCGCCTGGTACTATGAATTTTCTAATCGGTCCATAGGCCGGTCCACTGATTTTTTACGGACCGGTTTTTTTGGACCGGTCCATTAAGAAATACCGGTTTTGCACCGGTACACGGTACCGGTACCCACCCCTATCCCCAACCTAAGTCAAGTACCCATTTTTACACCTGAGTGCAGTGAGGAAACTTTCCAAAGTCACAGTATCCGTACGCGTGGTATGTTGTGGGATTCGAACCCAGAGCATCTGGGTTGGGTCAAACACACATTGCTCAGGGGTGATATAGAATTAAGGTGGTCTTGTACCGGCAGGGACGGAGCAGCAGCTGGTTTGAAGGTGAGCTGAGGTGAAATATGGTTTCAGTCTGGCTGAGAATTATGGCGACTTGTCCTCACCCAAAAGGGTAAAAGAAATAATAGTCCAAGGGTAGGCTTTTTGAGGCCGAAGGGGCAGTGGGTTGTTATCCACTGTGTCTGGGACACGGCACCGGAAGGTGGAGCGTCTTGAGATACCTGGACATCAAGGAATGATAGGTTGCAAGCTGTCGTTTGGACAACGTAATTATCCCTTATTGACCAAGACACGAGCTTAAGTCTCAAACTCCTGACGCCCCCAACCTCCCAGCAAGACATGATCCTAATATCAAGACGTGACCGGCCGGGTACACCTGTTTCACCGTAAGGACACTGTTGTTGTACGGGGCTTCTGTCATCTCAGCCTTACGTACGCCTTAAAGAAGGACATAGCTTTAGACTTATGACTTACAGACACACTCGAGACATATGGGGACGTGTCATCGGCTGTGGGTGGTGTGAAGTCATAGTAGACACAGGTTAACATACGGAATTTCTGTAGCGCTAAGAGTTGGCAGTGATGGACCCGAACTGTCATCGTAACGAGAAGTCTTGTTGTACTTTTCATTCCAGCATCGGCCGTTGTTTGTGGATAGACCCAGTCAAGACTTCTGTCAGAGTTTCAGATGTCTAAGAAAGTTGATTTGATCCTGGTTTCATGATCTGAGCCTGCTACAAGCCTGTTAGGTTCTTAAGAACTAGTTATGAGACGTATTTCATGTCTTGAGATGATCATCTTCAAGCTACCTTGTGATAGGTGACTAACAAGCTGTCCTTTGGTCGACTAAAGAATACCTATGATATCATGAATAGGTCCCCATTACGGTCGTTCAATAGTCACCTATCACACTTCTTATTGACCAAGACACGGGCTTAAGTCACAAACTCCTGACGACACCAACCTCCCAGCACGTCTTAAGAGTCGCCACAGAGTAAGACATGATTTAAGTCAAGTCAAGACGTGTCGACCTTACTTACGTCAACGGCTTAAGCTCCACGTACAGACACAGACGATAAAAGTTGGTATAACCCGTGAATAGGTATAAACCAATGGATATTAGATATGTCGATGTATGTTAGATATACAGGTAGAACATTCCGTTATACAAAATACACCAAGTAACCGAATAAAGTCTCTAAAGAGTCAGACTTTTCGGATAGCACCCACTGTCTTCATCAGTCACACTGTATATCTTTCATCAGTGACTGAGAAAGTCAGATCTCTGTCACTGGTGAGAGATGTTGACTGGTGTAAGGTAGAGGATGCTATCTGAATCGTCTGGCTCTTTGGAAAGTTTTTCCAGATGCTTGATTTATTTCGTGTAACGTAATGGATATTAGAGTTATTTGTACAAAACTACTACTTTACACAAACAAAAGTAAAGATACCTGCAAACGCTGCGGTAGTCTATCTGCTCCCCTCCCCCTTTCGTCAAGTCTATACTGATGCGTTGGAAGGTATTTTCACCGTCGACTGTGTAAATAGAACTCTAACGTCCATTCATTTACCAACCTCATGAAACTATTCACGGATCGTCGGTGTGTCTAAGACGGGGATCAATCAGTGACCTTGAGACAAGAGGAAGGTCGCGTCTTGTCTTGTATTGAGTCATGTCTTGGGGCAACTCTTAAGGCATCTTGGGAGGTTGTCATCGTCAGGAGTTAAGGAGTGACTTAAGTTCGTGTCTTTGTCAATATGAACTTGATATAAGAAGCGTGTCACGTCTTACTAAGTTGTTTAGACGACACCTAACTTACAATCTTGAAGATGTGCAGTTGGCTCAAGACGTGAAGGAAGTATTGTCGCTAGTTCTTAAGAATATAACAGCAGGCTCGGATCACGAAACCAGGATCATATCAACTTTCTAAGACATCTAAAGATTTGACAGAAGTCGTGGATCAAGTACGTCACAGCTCTTACGTAAATACTGTAGGCTGTTGTCACAACTTCGGTAATGGATAAGCGATATCACACGTGTGAGGGAATAATGGTCTATTGATACATAACAGTGACAAATTACCACAACATAGCCATCTAAATCTAATTCTAGAGGCTGTTTTGCCTTCATCGATTTTCAGAAGGGTACAGATTTTAATCTGGCATAATAGCCGCTAGAGATCCAGATTGGACTCAATTAATTTAAACGTATGTCCTTAAATGACAGTCAGATCTTTTCAACTTTGATTCACCAATGAAGGTGCTCGTTGACACATCTTCAAGCAGTTGTCGGGGGCGATCGAATCCTTTGCTAAATCCCAACCAGGGGCCCGGCCGGGCAGTTTGCGGGAACGAAAAGTATGATATAAAAGAAATCAAAACACAAAAAGTTGCGAAAATATAATCAACAACACCATTTGTGTATATCATTGATATAAAATATCTAATGTTCGTTCACGCAAACAGCCTGGTCGGGCCCCGGTTTGGAAATGTGACCTTAGCTTTAAGACGTAACTTCAGACTGGAAGCGATAAATAAAGAACTTGACTAAAGGCACTCCCAGTCGCAGTAGGAAGCTAGTTCGCTGGCAGCTAGGCCACACCGACTTGTACCTCCCAAAGTGCCACCTAAACACTTTACCGAATGTGGCAATTTTGCCCTTCTGTATGAATCCACAATGGCCTCCTATGATCCCCATAACGACACGTTTGTTTGAGTTGAATAGCAGGTAGCGGGCAGCGCCTCTGTAACGGAAACCCTGGCATGGTAAGCTCCCATTATAGTTCATGTCCTAACCCCCGTCCCGGGATCGGTTTCACTGTCACAACAACTGCAACACGGAAAACGTTTTAATTCAGCGCTGTAGGCTTCGCGCGTGCTGCTTGCACAGCCCCGACAGGTACCCGCTTGTTACTTCCGTGAAAATTGAGGTACTGTTTTCGGTTTCCCCCCTCTCTCTCTCTCTCTCTCTCTCTCTCTCTCTGTCTGTCTGTCTGTCTGTCTCTCTCTCTCTCTCTCTCTCTCTCTCTCTCTCTCCCTCTCTCTGTCTCTCTCTCTCTCTGTCTCTCTCTCTATCTCTCCCTCTCTCTCTCTCTTTCTCTCTCTATCTCTCTCCCTCTCTCTCCATGTCTCTCTTTGTCTCTTTCTCCGTCTCTCTCTGTCCCTTTCTCTCTCCCTCTCTCTCTATCCCTTTCTCTATCTCTTTCTCCGTACGGTCTATTCACATTTTGATATAGATTTTCATTCGCAACACCTGACCTATAAAATCTCGCCTGCGCGACATAAATTCACACTACCGTGTTTGTTGTTATAACCGGTGGTAAATCGCTACAAACCGGTACCCGTGGGGAGAGAGGGGTGATACCAATGACGCTGAATGGTCCGCCATCGGAACATGGCGCTCCCAGAGAGAGTAGCGTTTTTGTGTCGAGTTTCCGACTTTAATAGCGGGGCGGCAGTGTCGTGTGGATATCTGTTTAAATCATACCCTTGTTATGTGATATATGATACAAAGGAAAGCTTGTTCAGACCCCAAACGTTTTTCAAGGTTTGATCCGACTGTCTTCTTTGGAACGTGAGTGAGTGAGTGAGTGAGTGAGTGAGTGTGTGAGTGAGTGAGTGAGTGAGTGAATGTGTGTGTGTGAGTGAGTGAGTGAGCGAGTGTGAGTGAGTGTGCATGTGATCGAGTGAGTGAATGAATGAATAGACGAATAAATGGGAAAAATGAATGAAAGAATGGATGGATAGATGGATGAATGTATGAATGAATGAAAAGTGTGAACAGAAGCTTACGTGATAATGACTCGGGTGGCACGACTAGCATGGAGTCTCGTCTCGTTAGCTTTAGTCCGCTTCCAACTGTCTGTACCGGCCCGTCAACAGCAGCGAGCGTTCGAATCGCCTTAAAGCTACTCTCCAAGCAGAGGTTTGACTCTGGCTTTTTTAAAACTCCTTTTAAGCGTTTTCGTCGTCTTTCTATCTTCTCGGGTTTTCTTCTTGTCCGCCAGCCAAGTCATAATTGTCCAAACAAACCGGGCCAGCCTCTGCTTGGGCAGCAGATTGAAGACAAGACTGGACTCCAGACTTTGCCCGGGGACCTCTGGGTCCGAGTTCCCACCGCTACAGCTGACCCCGAGGTCGGGTCTGCCGCGCGGCCTGTGAAAACTAACAAGTCGGGCCGCGCGGTCAACCAACCTCCCACACGGGCGGGCTGGGACTGCGGCAGGCTGTGCAGACATTAGGGCCAGAGTCCGCGGACTAACGCAGTTTGGGGGATTACATCCTGGAAGAAAATGAATAGGAAGAAAAGAGGAGTGACATAGGTAAAGGCAAGCCAAAGCCAGACCAACGCAGTTCTAGAAAGGATGAATTTGGCCCTTTCCTTGCAAAGAAGGTAAAGTAAACGAGAAAAACAAAAGGACAGAAAGAAAGGGAAAAGGACAAAAGAAAAGGTAAGAAAAAGGTGAAGAAAGGAAAAAAGAAGGAAGGAAAAGAAATTCCCTCTCGAGATCTCATGAGGAACGTGCATAGATAAATCTATTGAAACTGGACTGAACTTCCCGGGCATGATCCGTATGTTTATCACGTTCGCCAAGCCTAGTCCTCGCTCTTCCACCCAGGGTGGATGGCTGAAACTTGGCCGCCAGGTCCCACTTCGCCCAGTGTTTTCCTTTGTAATCTACGATAATCTCTAAACCGCACAGTTAGTTGTTTTGGGGCTTTACTGATGCTGATACTGGAACGAAGCCACTTTTCAAACGCGCACGTCTAGAATTTACTGTCTAGCCACAACCTGTTCACTTTGAACGTGTCACACGATACACAGATAGAGAGTCTAACGGTTGTTCTAGTCAGAAAACGTTACGATGTTCGACCCGACATCTGCTTGGAAATTACTTCTGCACCCAGGGCGGGAGGGCTGAAACTTGGCTGCCAGGTCCCACTTCGCCCAGTGTTTTCCTTTGTAATCTACGATAATCTCTGAACCGCACAGTTAGTTATTTTGAGACTTTAGTGTTGATGATTCTGCATGACGCCATCTTTGAAATGTACACGTCGGGATTTTACTGTCTAGCGACAACCTGGACGTGTTAAAGTATACCCTGAAGTTTGTTTTTTCTTAGACATGGGAAGTAAAATAACTTAACTTTGTGCAACCATATCTCCGTCTATATGTCATCATTCTCATCAATTTATCTAACCAAACTTGAAAAAATGCCCCCCACGAAGTCTAGAATGGAACCACATTTAGAACGAAAATCGTTATAACGCCACCTGGCGGTCAGACAACGCAACAGCACCTCCAGTGGGTGCATGTAAAGCAAGTGTTTTAACAGGTGCATAGAGACAGGTATCTTCTTGTCTTGGATCATGTACAAGACACGAAACTGTGCCCTAACTTGACCTTACAGTGAGATGATCAAGGTATAAGCCTAGCGCAAGTCGTGATAACCAATTATATGTAATCATATCTGGGCTAACTGAAGGTTAGACCTAATCTCCAAGCAGATGTTAGGAGGCTAAATGGTTACGTTTTCCAAGCTGCCCGTTTCTGCACCCAAACTGCCTCCCTGAGGAAACGGGTAACAAGGAAAACGTCACGATATTGTCCCCCAACATCTGCTTGGAGATTACTAGAACCCTCCTTCCATTCTTTGAAGTCATGCGATGCCTTGACTTTTCACCTCTGCCAAAATACTGACAAAACAGAAATATTTTGTTCCATCATTTATTTTGATACTCCAATGACTTGCCCCGATTGTGACTTTACTTTTTTGTTTGTTTTTGTTTTAATATTTTCCCCTGGTAGTCTGATGGTTGTAATAAATTATAGATGTACATATACACTCACTGCTGCACCATTGTTGTCATAACAGCATCTTTTTCTCTGTAGGCATTGGCCTTTTAAGGGAAAGTTGGAGTCAGTTTCTGATGGCCCTTAACCAAAATAAGCAGTATTACACTAGCTTAGACCCAGCTAGCTATGTTCCATTAAGTAGCGTCCGAGCTCGACATCACCTTTAAATTGCACGTTCTGTTGCCACACAAACAACGAGAAATGCAAAATAAACACTCCGGTCCTGACTAGGAGCAGGTTGCAAAGGTGAGACGAAGTGCGTTGATGGGCCAGGGCTGTAGGCACACCTGGTATCGTACCCAAGGTTCTGACGCCTGAAATGATCTACTTCTTGTTCTTTCAGTCAAACTCGGAGCGTAATGCTTTTTCGATATATAATAATAATAATGTTTTATTTGCAAATTCATGCCCGGAGGCTAATTGCAAGGGTACAAACAGTAGAAAGGGTAACAATGGTAACGAGTGTCTATTCTGCCTTACAACAGTACTGGGGGGGGGGGGGGGGTGACTTCTTCTTTGAAGACAGTGGCTGATGAAAAGTCCCACGTTTTTAATGATTAGTGGGTTTTGTGATTTTAGTAAAAATGTAGTTTTTTGGAGGTCTTCTAGATGGTATATATAGCCAAACACACCGGGTTACCCTACCCTACTCTTCTCGATAAATGTGTTGGGTTCTTTTACGTTCTTGATGCTCACGCCATATGGAATTCGATTGAAATGGCCAAACGACAGGGTGGCGTTACCGCTTGCACCACAGTGACATGTCAGTTGTCTTGATAGGTAAGGACATCATTTCTTTCTTCCTTTTTTTCTCTCTTCCCTTGCTCCCTCTCTCATTCCACTGTCTGTGTGTCTGTCTGTCTGTCTGTCTGTCTGTCTACCTGTCCGTCTGTCTGTCTATCTGCCTATCTGTCTGTCTGTCTGTCTGTTTGCCTGTCTGTTTGCCTGTCTGTATGTATGTATGTCCGTCTGTCCGTCCGTCCGTCTGCCTGCCTGTCTGTCTGTCTGTCTGTCTTTCTGCAATTCCCAATATTCACGGTGCAGCATTAACATACATTCTCAGTGCTTCTCGTCACTGTGTTGCTTGAAGGGTCTCAAAATACACTGAAAAAGGGGGTGAAGTCTGCCATCTCCGATTACGTTGTTTTTCCCACACGTCTCCATCACTACATCATCGCCCACTGCGCTGAGTGGTGTTTTGGGGGAAGCTGTGGCCGGAGTCGTAACAACACGGTTTAATTAGCCCGCTATGTAAACCGTTACTGACATGTTGTACGTGTGGTGTACAGGGTAGATGGGCGTGAAGTTTGGCTGCTGAGAGGACAAGGACAACACAAAGATCATCTTACCTAGCCTCCGTTGCAGGCCTTTCCCACTAGCGTTTTACTAACGATTTTTTTTTCAATTTTTCTTTTTAGGGGGGGCGTATCTGCTTGAGCCCCCGTATCTGCTTGGGCCCCGTATCTGCTTGGGATGGTGGTAATCGCTGTGTGGCTACCACGATCCCAAGCAGATACGGGTCCCAAAAGAAAAATTGACCAAAAAAATCGCTAGTAAAACGCTAGTGGGAAAGCCTGCAACGGAGGCTACATCTTACCGCCTTTTACATCAAGGCACACCGCCGTGGTTCGCCTATTTGGCCCTATGGCCGACCGACTTCCCTAGCATACTATTCACTCTATTTGGCCAATTTCTACTTTTTTTTTCCAGCGATCCGCAGAGGAGCCTGGTAGAGGCTACATACGTAGTACCACCAACAAAGATAGCCTGGAAGTCACCCTATTCAGATTTAGAACGCTCTCTCAGAGTAGACAAACACAGAGTAGAAGTGACCGAGAAAGCGAACCAAAGCTAGAAATGCTGGAATTCAGGCTACAACAGAGGCGGCCGGCGGTATGAACTTCCCAGCACTAATGACCAATTGCTGACGTAAGGTCACGTGATGTAGTTGATTGGTCACTTCAATTCTGAGGAAGACTGCAATAGGACAGTCGAAGATTCGATGCCATCTCTGCTTACCTGTTGTTGTTTTTTCGAGCACAACTCTGCTCTATGTCCCATCATATTCATAATGACTGCAACCCTTTCCAGTAGAGGACAATTAAAATTAGCCACAAAAGGCCGGAATTTGAACTCCAAACCATCAGGCCTAGAGACAGTGTTACTGACCTGTGGATGACATACACGGCACGGACTTGTGTTGTCGGTTCTACTTTGAAGTATTCCGTCTGTCGTGTGAGTGTTTGACTTTTCCTGCCCAATTATTCCCTCCGCTTGTCCGCACATCAGCACCTACAGTAGCCTGTTGTTTCTGTTGAACATTCGGGCCTGTAGCAGGCGGTAACGGTACTTACCCCCGCCCGTACCCGCATGCCTGGTCACCCCCACTTACACCGGCTCAGTCGGGACATTGTCCGGGAGTCGTTCTTACATCACAGCAAGGGAGTAATTACCTTCGCCGAGAAGGTTATGCAGAGGGTAGCGTTTATATGTATGTATGTTTGTTTGTTTGTATGTAGAAGACTAGAATAACTAAAGAGCGCCTGGATGGATTGTCTTGATATTTGGTATGTTGGTAGGTCTTTGTGAGACCTGAAAATGATTAGATTTCGGGCCCCCTAGCGGCTTGTTACGGTACTACAGCGGAACTTTTGATATCTCATGTACTGGACATGCTATGGTGCTGATTTTTTTTTGGATTGGTTTGTTTCTTCCGCATAACCGTTAAACTGCCTTTAGGCGTACTGTAAATGCATTTAAGTTCGCGTGGTTTTTCTTTGCGCGCTAAAGGGAAAATTGAGTGTTAGTGGTGGTTTTAAGTTCGAGGCAGTGCTGTAGACATAGTCACATACTGCTACAGTATTGGACAAAAATGTTCGCGATGGTTTAAAGTTCGCGCTGAAAGGTCGCTGCGAAAACCGTGAACATAAAACCACCGCGAACATTTCTGCATTTACAGTAACATACACGTTTTGTACAGAAAGTTCAAGCTGCTCTACAGACAGGACTCACACTAAGAAGGACAACATACTCTTTTCAATAAGTGTGGTGGGTTCTTTAACGTGCACAAGGTGTGGCTCTCCTCAAACATGTGACCTCCTGCTATTCGCCCTATCCAAAAGGATGTCCCTTACTGAACCTATTCGAGTGCTGTGTGTTGAGTGCTTTCCTAAAGCCCCCGTCACAAATAAGAAATTCAGCTCGGCCGACGTCCTGTCGATTGCGCGGGCTTCGGTCAATCTTTAGAAATACAAGCAGATGTTTTGCATCGTAACGTTTTCCGACTGCCGGGTTTCTAAGGTGGAAAACGTTACAATCTACCGCCCCAACATCTGCTTGGAGATCGGCTCCCGTGTGTTCTCTTCAGACCAGGTGTGTTCCCTCGTTTGGAGCGGAAACTTGTTTCTGTTGTCCGGAACATCGCCCGACTTGTAATCAAACTCTCTGATCCCTCTCGGCATCTTAATTACGCCCAGAGCGTATCTTACCCCACCCCCTCCCCTCCCACTTAAAACTACAGTACTCTCCACGCAGATTGAATTTCTTGCTGTTTCTGTATATTTTTATAGCCTCTATATTTTTATAGCCTCTATAGCCTTTATTCTATCCTGGATAGAAAGGCGGTCGTCCCTCGGCGACATAACTCCCTCGGCGGCGAAAGTCCCTTGCCGGCATTAGAGAACCTTGGCCCACGTAAGAAATCGCGTCACCCCCTCCCCCAAATATATACGCCGCCGTTCTAGCAAGTCTGCGAAGGAGGCTAATATCTTTACAGGGAGGGGTTGCTAGCCCTTCCCATTTAACGTGCTCGAGGCACCTCCTGGGACACGGGACCCCCATCATTCACGTCACGTCCATGCCGAAAGACGGGTGCAACCCCAACCGAGATGTCCTGCCCCAGGATTGAACCAGTGTCTCCCAGTCACCAAGTAATTGCAACCAGGAGCTCACCCATGAGGCTGTTACCAGTTGAGCTGCAGGTACATCCCAGTTTCAGCACTGGTTACAGGTCATTGCTTTCTTTTTCACCGTTAAAAAGCGGGAAGGCAGCCGTCTTTCGTTGTCGTCGACAGGGTCGTGTTTGGATAACATTTCCATCTTGACCGTGAACTTGCACTGGGCGTGGCTGGCAGATCTGAGGCCCGTCATTCCATGGTCGGATGGGATACCCGGAGAGAAGCAACCGGGTCAGGGTCAGTTAGCCAGATCTCATTTAGTCACAGATTTCATGTAGATAAACTCTCAAAATGAAACTTCTAGCAGCCCTTCCACTGGACAGGCCCCTAAAAGGAGGCCCAATAAGCCCCCGACAGCGAGAGACTGTGTAACGAAGTGTGTAGAGGTCTTCAAATAAAAAAAGCAAGAGACTTATAAATAGACCATCCTGGCCGCCCGCCAAAATCAGCATTTCATCCGACGAGGCTGCAGCTTGGTCAAATTTGTGCATTTCCACATTTTTACTCGCAATTCTACCATTTTGACCAAGGTGATGGTAGACGAACTTTGAGATGTAATGCTATGATGATTGTAATAGACATCAAAATGTAACAAATAGGAGGAAACTATAGCATATGATTTGTACATAGCCTTACAATTAATAAGTTTATTGCAAATTCATGCCCGAAGGCTAAATGCAAATAACATACATAAAAGAACAGTGTACAAAATAGGTATAAAAGCTGCTTATCTAAATTATACAAATGTAATTGTCTATAACTAGTGAAGGGTTTGACTTCTCTTTTGTAAGCAATGGAAGACGTACTGTCCCACCTTTTCTATAATTTGTGGGTTTTTGGTAGTTAAAAGAAGAATAGTCTTTTCGTTGTCTGTAAGCTTAGGGAAATTCGGATAGATTTTAGTGGTCTGAGTAGACAACTCATTTCGTGCATTATCATGAAATGAACAGTTTGAAATAAAGTGTATTTCGTCTTCCACGGCATTTGTATTGCAATACGTATACTTACAAAGTCTTTCGTATATAGGTAATTTTCTATACCGGCCTCTCTCTATTTCAAGAGGATGCGCACTAACTCTAATTTTGCTAATGGCTGAGCGCAAATCAAAATCTGCAAGATCAAGATAACTCTCTAAATTGTAATACAAGCAAATTATGACTTACATTGTGTATGTAGCAACTGCACAGGTATTATTGCGCAATGCCATAGGGTGACACTCGGCGTTCTTTATTCAATAATTATTCTTTATTCAATTCTTCATTCACAAATTCTTTATTCTGCTGAATGAACGAATCATTATGAAAGAATGGATTGACTGACATGACTGAAAGAGTAACCTTAATATGAACTACGTATTCATCCATTTTTGTCTCGCGGTCACCAACTATCAGATAACTCAGTTCATTAACTCCCCCAGCCCGTGTCCTTACGCTGACCTCTATCAGTAGAGGGGGTACCGATCATTACAAGGTTCGCTCCACCCCCCTAGGGTGGTAATTATGATCGAGCCTGTGAAAAATCCTGACCATGCCCAAATCTGACGACCCTTCTCAATTCTTTCCGTTAACTTTTCACAGCTGTAAGTTGAAATCTCGTAGTTCGTTTGTCAGCTTGTTTGCAAATAGCTTGGTTGTTTTCCTTGGCAGAGCGCTAAGTAAAGGCAGGACAACTTGGTAAACTTAGGAGAAAGCAGAAATAAGTAACTGAAAAGTTAAGATGTATTTCTGTTTGATGTAAGACCTAAACCAGTAGTATTTCATGAACAAACTTTAGGGGTAATTTGCGACATGGAAACGAGATACAAAAACCAGGAGTCCTGCTGCAGTAGCAAGGAAAGTCACCAGGATTCCGCATTCTAAACCTCGTAATAATCCATGTACAACTTTTCGAGTTATGCTGTCCACACTCGTACATACTAACATCCATACAAACGGTATCGAAAACATAAGCTTGTTGGTGAAAGTAATACGAAGCCATGTCCGAAGTAAAGGGAATGTAAGGTCTTGAAGCGCTGCTTGTCTGTCTGTAGCCAGGCGGAACATCACGGCCCGCCGCTAAGGACATTCTTGTGCGACTCAATAGTACTTATGGGACTGATTTATGGTGGTGACATGTTGGCTGCATTCTGGAAAATACAACGCCAAAGATACAATGTATGGAAAATTGCTAAACAGCAGTATGTGACGAGGTTAAGATCGCCGCTATTCTATTCATAGGGAGCAAGAACTACATAAAAAAAGAGAAAATAGGATTATCGAAATGCACAGGAGACATTGTGTACATTACAACATTATGAAAAAAACAACATTATTACAAAAAACAACAACATTATTACAAAAAACAACATTATTACAAAAAACAACAACATTATTACAAAAAAATGTCTGCGTAGAGAACTAGATATATATTGACCTAGGTATAAGGACATCGAGTCAGGACGGAACATATGTAGCTTGAAAGTGTCTGTACTCGTCCTAGGTAAGAATATGCTGATTTTTCAAGTGACTACATGCACGCCTAATCTCCAAGCAGATGTTGGGTAGCAGATCATAACGTCCTCTGGTCAGGCTGGGCTTTTCTGAATTCTCTGACAGGTGTCATTCAATCTCGCGATCGGCCTTTAGAAAACGATGTTCCACCCCAACATCTGCTTGGAGATTACCGGTGCATCTCAAACTGGCATCCTGAACTGTCCTGCACTTTATTGATTAAAGGGACCTGGAAGGGGTTCAGCAAATGTCGAATCACTCATCCGTACTACAGTACATGTACTAAGAGAGGCTCTTGAGTTACCAGGCTTTGCCATTCACTTAACCTGGAGTAAACCTTATTCTTGCAGCCTTTTCTGAAGTTTTCCAGAAAAATGATCTTTTGATACACGTGAAATAAAGCTTTCCGCTGCTGGCTTTGGTTTGGTTCAGAACAGGTATCGCGGAAACCCCCTACCACACCCTCCCGTAAACGCTCTCAGTCTCCGCGCGGCCTAGAGGGCAGATACAAGAGATAGACTTGCCCATAGGCAGTAATGCTTTAAAGCACTAAAACAAGGGCTCAGAAAAGGATTCACCTTCATTGCAAGCCCCCAACATTCTTATGCACCAGAAAGCCACATCTGCCTACTTAAGAATCATGCAAAGAAAATAGACAGTTGACCAGCTCGTTCTCTCGTAACAGCTGACAGACGAAAACAATCGTCAACTTTGACCTACTCCCAGCCTGGAAGAGTCCACTCGGAGCATGTGAAACCAAACCACAAAGATATCTCCTTACACCAACTAAACGACTGAAACATACAAATTTTGACCAAACTGGGAAAGCTTAGACCCTACCTGTTCCTTCTAGCCCAAAAGAATCCAAAATGGACCAAAGTTTTCAAGAAAAAAAAGGGGTTTCAAAAGTTTAGTGTAAGGACCCTATTTGTTTTTTGCACGCCACTGCGCAACTCAACAGTGACGTCAGCCCTAGAGGTCGCCGCACCTGATTCCGCCCCGCCCCGTCAGCCTGTTCCCTTCGGGCTGCCTCCTAACCCCTCCCGCCGACACTCCAGCTCCACCACGGTACCGTTGTCGCCCCAGCTCGGAAGTTTTTCCACCGCTGAGTTCGTTTTTCCTGGGATGTAGCGAGGCCTGCGGTTCACCGGGAAGGGCCACGGCAACCCCGGCGGGCCGGATCACAGAGGTAACCGACGGGGTCTGGTCTAGATTAACGGTGATCGTTAGACTGACCTTTCGCCACGTTCTGCATACGGCACTGTTATAAATAAGGCCACACCAATTCAATTTGTTGGTTTACGGATTTTGACAACAATTTTGAACTTGAAAACTAGTGTAACCAGGTTTAGGAGGTCAGGGGTCAGCCCTGATCGAGGCCCCGGATGTTGAAGTTAGTTGCGTTGCGTTGGGGCAAGTTCAAGCAAGTTGTTACAGTTATTCGGTTTAGTTTAGAGCGTGCACGCTTAGCGATAGTTAGGTTCGAGTTCGACAACATAATCCATCACGAAGTTCCACCTTCTGTAGAGCCCACGGATACGAGGTAAGGACGATCAATACGGTGTTTCACTGGTGTCAGAAGTGGCCCTGTGAGACGTAACATTCCTCACAGGGGACGAACTCGGAGGTTCGAGTGCAGATTCGAGGGCGAATCTGAGGGAAAAGGGGGAGTAATGTAACACGGACTATCATGCAGCAGTGATAGCACCACGCTAACTGTTCAGCCTATGGGGTCGCGACCTTTTAGCCTAGTGGTTAGAGTGCGTGAGGTTATGATCCGGAGCTCGGGGGATCGAACCCCGGGGCCGGCAGTTTATGTTACTTTCCCTTTCGGTGTTTCACTAACATGAAAACAGAGTCTGGGGGGAAATATGTACCTTTGACTTGTTCACACGGTTTCAGGGAGTGCATGTGGTCAGATTCACGTTTTCCGAGGCTCCCCGTCCTCTATTTTCGTCTTGACCTCATGTTAGATTTTTACTTGAAAATCTCTGAGAACCAAGAAAATGAATAAATGTGGCTTAAACCTCCAAATGCTAGGGGTTGTTACAAACCCAAATGAAAGACGTTATTGTTAGTAGGAAGATTCGCGTGCACATGTTCTAAAGTAGAACTCACCAGGCCGCGGGGAACTATTTCCATGTTGGATAACATTGCAACAAAAACGTTACTAATGTAGCAGGTAGGAAAATAACGCTACTAACACCGGAACTTCGTGTGGCAGAGGCTACAGATGTGGCAAGCTGTGTCGCAGTTTTGTGTTACAAGGCGCGAACCTGGACTTGGCACAGTCTAGCCGCGAGCTTGTACAAGGACGCTCTTTAGGAAATCGGCCAAGTGCAAGAGAATAAAAGAATGCATGATTGAGTAAGTGAACTTGTTATATTCCATGTACAGTACATGTAGTAGGCGTCTTGGTGGTTGAAAAGTGACTAGGCAAAGGATGTTAACTTAGTTAATGTAGGTATCATGTAGCTAAAAATGTACCGTCTTGCTTTATTTTATCGACGAAAGTGGCGCACCAGACATTATATCTGTACACCGCAACGTTCTGTGTTCTGTCCCTTCTTATTCTGCTGCTGTTGCTTAGCGATGACCTTGACATGTGACCTTCACGACTGAGGGTGCCCCGTTCCTTTTATAATGAAAATGAAGGACAAACTTGCATAAAATTACCCGTCGGTGCCCGACTGTAGTCTCGCATTGTACATGCATTCGGGTAGGCTAGTCAAACACATTCCCACTAAACTTCAGTCCTTACTTATACGTTATATTCACAGACTTTTGTTTATATTTTTAAAGTCAAAGCAGTGCTAGTGTCCAACACAGCATGAGAACATCTGTAAGCTTGCTTTCACAGCCTCTAACATAACTTTCCAATCGGACCTTGCTTTTGTCCTTTGGATACTGTCTTTGCCACCAGTGAATATGCTTGGAGATTATCAAACAATGAGCGTGGAGTTGATGAAGGACGCCAAACTGATGGTGAAGTTAGGGAAGACTCTTTTGTTGAGGATTGTAGTATTACCAAGTCGTGTGGCGTCGTGTGGCGTAATGGATAGAACATCCGACTGTCAAACAAGGGGACCCCAGTTCGAATCCGAGCTGCCCCCAGACATGTCTGAACATGCGCCCGGACGTTGTGCCCTTGGGAAAGGCACTTAACACAAATTCCCTCACTTTAAAGGTGTAAATGAGTACCTAGCTCTTCTAGAGTTGGGGACGTCCCTCGGATAGGACGTTAAATGGAGGTCCCGTGTTTGGGGAGAGCCACACCCCGCGCACGTTAAAGAACCCACCACATCTTTCGAAAAAGAATAGGGGCATGCCCCGGTGTGCGATGGTCCAAATTCTTCTGTCTGGAGTTGGTGATTCACTACAAATCCCCCGGATGGAGGCCTGGCGAACCTCCATCTCGTATCAGCTAAGTGTAGCAGATTCATCAACAAGTTGATGTTGGCTACCTAACCCAAAGAAGAAGAAGAAGTCGTTGATGAAGGTTAGACGTAGTAATATAAGCCAAAAATTGTTACTCAAGCAACTGGATAGAATTTCGAAAATTTATCCAGGCAAAAAAATATCCAAGCAACTGGATAAAATTTTGAAAAGTTTCAAAATTTTATCCAGTTGCTTGAGTAACAATTTTTGGCTTATATTACCAAGTCGGTTTTGTCGCAGAGAGAGAGTCAACTATGAGCGCTCTCGCGGGCCGTTCGGCCTTAACCTTTAAGTTATTAGCCTGAAGTCCAGTCTTGTTACGGCCGCTACCCTGCTGACAGCGACCGTTAGCGTTGGAAGCGGACTGAAGCTAACAAGACTGTAGCCTCTACCAGGCTCCACAGGTCGCTGAAAAATTGACAAAATAGGCAAGTTAACAGCCAATTGAACTCCCTTCTGGTATGTTAGCTATCTATTTTGCCAATTCCTACACAGCGACCTGTGGAGCGTGGTAGAAGCTAATAACTTACTCCACCACAAGGAGACACGATTTAGCCTGGAATCCAGTCTTGTTTATAGTCAGAAGACTTTCAAGCTAAAATCTTATCTCCTTGTGGTAGAGTAGCTTCCCTTCACCAGATAAGCTAATTGAAGTAATTCCTTCCCATGTGCCAGCGCGCCACCAAGACCACCTCAACCACCTTGACCGTGACCCCAACCTGAGGTCACCGCCCCCGCGCCCGGGCCGACCCCCGGGGAACCCTACACCCCCTGGAATGTGCACCCAGCTATGCAGATTGACTACTCCTGAAGTTTATGTGTTTTACTTCCCTGACGATTTTGTGAAATCTGTTGTGTTTGGTGGTACAGAGTGCGTCGATTCACTTGTAGATATAGATATCAAGGTCACACTGGCAAAGTCCCATAGCCTTTTATGATTAGAGGCCATAGGGGCCTTGGGGGCAGTGGGTTGTTATCCGTTGTGTCTAGGGCACGGTATTGGAAGGCGGGGCCCATCTCTCTCCTTCTCTCCTTCCATCGGATTTACCTCCCCAGCTGAAGTCAGGTAGCCATTTTTACACCTGGGTGGAGTGAGGAAAGTCGTATGAAATGACTTTCTCAAGGACACAACGTCTGGGCAGAAATGCTAGGAATCAAACCCCTGACATCTCGATCTCGTGTCCGCTAGCCTAGCGACTCAGCCATTCGACGCCACAAGATCTATACCAGGACAGCTCTACTTTTCTATAGAAAGCGCTTTGGAGACTATTGAACACCTCCACACCTCTGCTTAGAGCTTACCCTTGACCATGACCCGACGTGACCTGAACCGTCCCCGACCTCGCGGCAGCAGAAACTCCTTTCTCGTGCTGACGCAGCGAGCGGAACTAATAGTTTCCTTGCCCCGCTGACCACCGGCGGACCGACGCGACCTCCCCGGCCGTCCTCTCACCCGCCCCCGCCGACCTGGCTTAACCTGGCCCGGGAAGCAGTACGGAAGGACCGGCGGGGGACCGACCCGACCTCCTCGGCCGACCTCTCACCCGCCCCAGCAGACCTGGCTTAACCTGGCCCGGGAAGCAGTACGGAAGGACCGGCGGGGGACCGACCCGACCTCCTCGGCCGACCTCTCACCCGCCCCCGCCGACCTGGCTTAACCTGGCCCGGGAAGCTGTACGGGAGGAATGCGGGAAATGAGCGTCCGTTTCCTGTGGCCATTTCCAGACCTGTGGGGCCATCATTCCAAACATGACGTGAAACGTTGCACGTGTTGTAAGGTGACGACAGACAGCGCAACTGCATATATACGCTGATAAACTACTCTCCAAGCAGATGTTGAGGTGGCAGATCTGACAGCCGGACTCCTCTGTTTGGCTGGGTAGGTAACTATCCGAGAAGGCCGGTTGTCTGAAAACGGTATTTTATCCCAATATCATCTTGATGTTTTTTCTTGGATGTGGACTTTATACTAGTCTTCACCAGACTTCTTGGGTTGCTGGAAAAATATTCGTGTCAGGTCGAGGGTCTCATGAAGTGAAGTTCACCTGACCGCTCCGCACACCTGACCGCGACACACACCTGGCCCTTGTGTACCTGAGGTGGTCCTCACCTGAGCTCACCTTACTGTTCACACCTGTCCACCCTACTCGGGTTACACCCCTTTCTACTAGAGACTGCGACCGCGCTGTGAACGCTGAGAGACCAAAGATTTGACGGATCGCTCAACGAATTTCATAGACAAAGACCGAATCTTTTTACGTTGAAATATGCGGAATTAGACTGATACTCACGACATATGCGGAAGCTTGAGAAGCTTTCGAGGTGCATCCGCCATTCTTCTTCAGCTTTGCGTTCTTTCTACGTTTTTTGTGTGTTTTATGGTCATACTTTACATCTTGAATTATCATCTCTAAGCCAAGAGAGAGACATCTTGCAATTATGCAACATGTCTTGTTCTGTATGTAATGCTGAGCCCTCTTGGAAATCAACTTTTACAAGCTCAAAGTGCCACTCAGCTGTCTTAAGATGAAATAGATAGATTAGATGAAAAACTACACAAATCCAATTTCCATTGCTGTATGATCACTCAGCAAACGCAACCTAGTGGAAAAGGGGTCTAAAGAACACACAAGTGGTAACAACACGACGCGCCCGCCAGGCCACAAGAAGACAGATTTCCCACGCAAGACTTTCATACAGGGAACTTAAGGATATACGTCAATGTCAAGACGGAATGTCTTCCTTCAGGCGCGTCTTAAGACAGGGATACCCTTGTGTGGAGGCAGATTCAGTTACATCTCAAGACGAACAGAAGACTGGCAAGCTGCAACATTCCGAACTTGGCTGTCAACGGGGTCAACCTAAAAACATGCGACAAATACACATACCTTGGTGTAGTTATCGATCGTCAGCTCAAGTGGAAAGACCAGGCAAAGGCTGTACTAGGAAAACTGCGGCGGTCATTATTCATGATGAAACACTTAAACCCTTTCATCTCAACCTCAGCACTCTGTACCCTGTATAATGCCATCTTCCTACCACACATCACATACGCTTGCACAGCATGGGAAGCTGCCCCCGACCAGGATCTACAGAAAATTCAAAGTATGCAGAATTGGGCTGGAAAACTGATACTAAAGGCCCCACACAGAACACCATCAACCGAAGTGCTCTCTCGGCTGAGCTGGAAAGACATTAAAGAAACACTCCAATACTACAATGCCGTACAAACCTACAAAGCCCTAAACAACAAACTGCCACCCTACATGCGCCAGATGTTTGTGTACTGTAGAGACCAGAGTACTCGTACAACCAGACAAAGCACAAGCAGTCAGCTGGTTGTCCCCAAACCCAAGCGAGAGATCTTCAGAAGATCGGTAGCCTACCGTGGACCAAATGTCTGGAACAGCCTACCGCCAGACACACGTACGGCTCCGAATCTGACTTCCTTCAAGAGACTCTTGAAGTAACGGAAATGAACTAAACGAACGGACACGGACCATGAACCAGCTTTCCCCCTACTTTATGTTGTATGTTGTAGAAATTGTATATTGTTGTACCATAAATATGTAATGATATATGTTGATAGAGTTATTAGGACTCAAATGACTGTGTATCTCTGTTATATTGTATCTGACCCTTACCTCTTCCCTCATGACCTCAATGAAAAGCGGCCTGCGTGCCGATTTGAGCTTATCATGAATAAACAAAGGTTCAAACAAACAAACAAACACGTCACCACTCGTCTTATACTGTAGCAATAATAACTACAGAGACGGCCCAAACGAAACAGATAAGAAAAAAACTCAATATAAGCTAAAAAAAAGGGGGGCTTGCTTATATCACGGCCAGGGTCACATTTGAAAACCGGGGCCCGGCCGAATTTTTTGCAGTAACGAAGGATAGAAATATGTGTAAAAAGACATAACAAAATTTGCAAAATTATACAAATTATGACTATTTTCTATGTTTCGTGTGTATTGTTGCCTTTTGTATCATATATTTCGTTCCCAAAAACTGCCCGGTCGAGAGCCCGTTTGGAAATGTGACCCAAGCATAAGGACGATACTTTCATCTACCGTGTTATTTTTTAGGCCTAAGGGAGTTATGCACCAATTGCAAGCATGTTGTGGCTGAGCGAACTTTACGACAGCTTCGAGGGCATTTTTCAGCGCTTCATTCTGTCAGCTGGTGAACTTAGGGACGTCCTACACTGGGAAAATAACATTTCCCGTGTGTAAAGAGGAATCAATTGCAAGTGTCGTACCACAAGAGTCGTACGACACTTCGTATGTTGAGTGTAGCAAACGTGCCTATCAAGCCAGGTATCTAAATAGTCAGTCGAGCGACAACGTTCTGGGTTTCGTACTCTCTCCAGGTTCAAAAGCAGGGTCGCTAACCACTGGGCCACCGACGCCATACATCATACAGTGATGTTTATAATGTTGGGCACTTGACACGTTATCTGATGGACCCATCCTACACTATTTGTGATTCCATCAGATTATATCTATCTTAAACACACAGTAGATTAACTTAAATCAACATGTAAATATACAAATTTGAGTACGCGGGAAACGTAATCAGTCAGCCAGAAGAAGAAGAAGAACTACTGGCAGGTTGCACAGTAGGCAACGGACGTTAAGCGGTAAACACAAACAATCGGTAGCCTCAACCAGGCCTTCCTACGGGGGTACGGATCGTAGAATTCGAAAAAAAAGACTAATTTGCCAGGACAGTCAGTCCACGGGAAGGTTAACTTTTCCTCCTCGCAATGAAAACCCTATAGTGGCCAAACTCTCCTGACAAATAATGAAATATTCTCCCTTTAGCCGGCGTAGTTAGTCTGGTAGAGACTAGACAATCGGGGCCGATTTTGATAATCCAGGCTATGACAGTCGGTACCCAATTATCGCCCTTTAAACTCCGGCCCCGTGCCTAAAACAACGGGAGGCTTTGCTCTGCGGGTCGCCGATGTAATCTGGGCTTAGAAAAGTAAAAGAGACAGAAAAAGAAATTTAAAGCGTAAAACAAAAGGACGATGAGAGCCAACCCATGTCCCGACTAGAAGCTGAAGTTTCCGCTGGCCGCGTCAGGCCATATCTCAGCGCCTCAAGACAAACGTCTTGAGCTTGACCTTGATCTATCTTAGACCCGGATTTCCTTAGAGTCTGAAGATCTCTCATTGCGCGCGTCTTGCGCTGATAAGACCTGTCACCACAATTCCTTCCACTTCAGCGCCTCGGCTTCAGCATCTGGCGTCTCCACGCCAAAACAATTAAGACATCACAACCGAACGTCGCAGCCAATCAGACGCACGTTACCATGGCGACTCATCGAGTTGTGACCAATCACGTGCGTCGGCGCACACTGCCTATCTCGTCTGACGGGTGTCGTCTTCCCTCCAGTCCGTGTGTGGAGTTGGTCCGACTGGATCGTGTGGCGTTCGTCCGACCAGACGCAGCGGATACAGACGGGGGAAAATTGCTCCAGCGGATTTGCAGGTTGCCGCCGCGACCCGGCTCGGCACGGGGCCAGATTGTACGCGGGTTGGTGGTGTGTGGTCGCCCGGAAAGGGGCGCGGATGTTGGCGGGCGGAGAGCGACTTGTTCCCGGCGGGAGTGCCGACGAGTGCCCGGGGATGACGGTGAGTGGTGTAGTCGTACTCTCCAAGCAGAGGTTGGGGTCGGTCTTTTAGGCGTTTCTGTCGGGCTTTCCATTTTGTCAGGTTTTCATGTTTCCAGTTTGGCACACATGTCGTAAACCTTATCAAAGTGCAGTTAACTTCGTTTATGGGGCTTGAATGCTATGTCCTATTCTCAAAGCCTCTATAAGGCTCAGTGGGTCGTATATTGTCCCTCTCTTCGTAGCCGACTCCCTTAGCATACTATTCGCCCTATTTGGCCAATTTATTCTATTCTCAGGCTTTCATTACGTTTTCTCAGTTAAACACTTAATTTTCTTAACCAAGAACCAACAAACTGGATTGGTATGGCACAAGTGCAATGCATTTTGGAGGATGTCGGAAATCAGGAAGTTGTCGTGATCCCCTCGTAAACCACCACAAAACTGGTTAACTGCTATGTCGTAAATGTCAAGACAACTTGCTGATGATGCCTGTGGCTATTGACAGGATGATCCTGTCTACAGTGGACAAAATCCGCACTGCTGACAGGATCATCCTGTCCATAGCCTCAGATACCAGATACTAGCCTCTACCAGGCCCCCGTCCTATCGTTGGGAAAATAGTAGAAATCG
Organism: Branchiostoma lanceolatum; assembly: GCF_035083965.1. Lineage (NCBI taxonomy): Eukaryota > Metazoa > Chordata > Leptocardii > Amphioxiformes > Branchiostomatidae > Branchiostoma > Branchiostoma lanceolatum. The sequence goes on from NC_089722.1 coordinate 41,780,752, forward strand.
GCCGAGGTACTCCGCTATACAGGGTAGACCGCTATACAATAAAGTTCCGTTTCCATCGAATAGGACGGGGGCCTGGTAGAGGCTAACCAGATACCACATAAAGTCTGATATTCAGCCTTGTTTAGTTAGGTTCTCTTCCCGACGAACACTCCGCTTGCCTACAGGAAAACGAGCGACCATTAAGAATAGGACCTATTCGACTTAAGCTATACGTCTGTGTGGCCTAAGTCCTTAATTACCTTAATTGCTATTTTCAATGCGACCCCCCGTGGCCAAAAAAAGTAGCAGAAATTGGTCAAATTGGGATGACTAGTTTCCCGAACATCTAAGCCGATTAACAGGAGGTCCGCCCAGCCACCCACATTACAACTCATTTTTGGCCTTGGGAGGTCTGTTCCAGTCTGGTATATAGCATCTACCAGGCTCCACAGGTCGCTGAAAAATCGTAGAAGGCCAAATAGACGGATGACATGCCAGAGAAATAAGTCCGCTATAGAAGTTACAGTTTGCGACCCCTAGATGGCATGTTGGACCCTCTCTCCGTAGCCGATTCCCTTAGCATACTATTCACTCTATTACGGTAGGCCAATTTCTACTATTTTTCCAGCCATCCGCGGGGCCTGGTAGAGGCTAGTCAGGTATCCAAACCTGTTATAGCTGGCAAGTCCTCTCAGAGCGATGTGCGTCTTGATTAGTCTTTACCAGACCAACTACGCCGGCTATAGGGAGCATTTGCCAATGGAGTTTTGCTAACAGAGGGTTACATTTGCAGGATGTTAACCTTACCGTGGACTGACTCTCCTTTCCAGTTATTCTCATTTTTGCTGAATTTTACGATGCCCAATTACCCCCATAGGAAGGCCTGGTGGATGTTACCTGTTAATGTCTTTTGTGAAAGAAGTCAATTTTCATCAAGCATATTGATTTGGTCTTGCCTGGTCTTTCTCGTACAAGACTCCCTTAGGAATGTGCGCTAATGGATTGTTGCTACTATTGGCGGTTGTTGAATCTATTCAGTCCAAATCCCGACCAGCTTAAGAAATAATTCTATCCCCTGCGGTCCACACACAAAGATGAGACTTCCTTTCTCGGTTCCGACATTTTGACCTTGGACGATGCTGACCTTCCCGGGTCTACTCGGTTCACCCGAGGTGAACAGAACCTGCTCGGTTCGCCGTTCTCCGGGGTTCTGACCCCGTGATCCTGACGTCACGGACTCCCATGATGCATGATGTTTCTGACTTGACCTGTGACCTCTCTGTTCCCCGTGCATGAGTTCGAACACAAACATGGCGGGTGTGTGACAGAGTCCAGTCGCAAATATGTCATCACGGACACTTAAAGACTTTCTGTAAAAATAAGGTCCTTTGAGGATAGCCAAGGACGCTGATGACATATTCATTGCGTTTCAGCAAGCCCGATAAAAAGTATCTCAAGATGTCGATTCAAAAGAGGTTCTATATCCTTGGAAATACTTTCAGTTCTGAGAATCGCACGCGTGGGTTATAAACAACGCAAGCTACCCTTGTCTTGGTTCTCAATTCTCAATATCTGTAGCCATGCAAAATACTCTCTTCATTCTCCTTGAAAATACTAAGACATCTACTCTCTTCATTCTCCTTGAAAATACTAAGACATCTATACCTGAGATCGTACCATATCTGTCCGTACAACGTTACTACCATTCAGGCAACGACGCCCAAAACACCAGCTCCATGCCTTTTTTCTGTCCACTGCAGGTCTAATGATTTAAATTGTAGTTTATTTGAAATCGGGTAAATTGTTTACTCTTGCAAATGGTTCCATTGGGGAGGGTGAGCAGACCCTTAACGATAATCAAATTACAGGAAACCCCTATCGTAGACCCTAACGAGACCCAACCTGAGAATGCTTCTTGTGTACAGTAGGAACAAGTGTGGAAACCTGCAGACCTGTTGTAGTGTCTACATGGACTCCTGTTATGGAATCCACAATGTTTAGATCTTTTATATATCTACTGAAGCGCAAACCCCACATGATGATAGATAGATAGCATTATACAAACTTTTCATTTTTACCTACAATTACTTTCATGTATATGTAGTCTTAAAAGTATGAAAGTCATGATGATTGTACTTTCGTTGTGTCTATGGAATACTGGCATACTGTAGCCTGGTTGTCAGGCTCCTGCGGGATTGCATGCCAAATTGCTCGGCCAGCATACTTGGTAAGGTGGGTTCTGGGACTGGGAAGGCCCGCGGAAGCCTGGCGCCCAGGTTAGGTATCCTGTGTGTATCCGCTACCAGCACCCGGAGACTGGCGGGGGGATATAAACATCACCAGCCCGATACTGAACTTACCGTTTCACAAACACCTCTGTTTGGATAAAGAGGGTGGCGCACTGTTTTAATAGTTTCACGGAGGTTGGGTCAGATGTCGCTATGATAACTGTAAACGTTGTGACAAAAATGCAAACACCGCAAAGTAGAAGGAGTCCATTCTCTTTGCAATACCAGGTGACGACTTAAAAGGTGCTAGTAGTGGACGCACGCATTTCAGTCTTGTGACCACAGCCGCTTGAAGAGGCGACATGCATGATTATAATCGTTGCATATTCGCCACAACAACTGTATCTGGATGATAGCTATAGGCTAACCAGGGTTAGGGTCCCAACTCTCGGAGCATAATTTGGTCTCCCACCCAGAAAACAACTGCGTCGGCACTGCCACAGTTTTGCCATGTGCACATTCGCCACAACAACTGTGCTGCACAGTTTGTCCATGTGGTGGTTCTGTCACTTCATGTTGAGGTCGCTATACATTCGACACAATAACTTGTCGGTAGAGTTTGTGTACCCGTCGGTACTGTCACTATGGAGAAGTTGCTACATATTCGCCACAACTGTGTCGGTACACTCTGCCTACCCTGCCTCCGCATCTTTGAATTGCAATGCATTTGTCACAACAACTGTGTCCGATTGTCCATCTGTCTGCACAGTCTGTCCATGTGTTGGTTCTGTCGCTACATCTTTAGTTTGCAACATGTTCGTCACAACAACTGTGTCGGCACATTTGTCCATGCGGTGGTCCTGTCACTAAATGTTGAAGTTGCTACATATTCACAAACAACTGTGTCAGATTGTCCATGTGTCGACCCAGTTTGCCGTCGCTGCATCTTTAGCTTGCCACAACAACTGTTTCGGCACAGTCTGTCCATGTGTGGTTCTGTCAGTGCATCTTTGAATTGCCATACATTTGCCCAAACACCTGTGTCAGCATAATTTGTCCATATGTTAGATCTGTCGCTACATGTTAAAGTTGCTACATATATATTCGCCGGCACAGTCTGACCATGTGTTAGTCTGGTCGCTACATCTTTAGATTAAAACATGTCCGCCAACTGTGTCGGTTCTCTGGACACATGGCGCGGCCGATCTGGCCTGGCGGGTCCGGGTCTGTGGCAGCCTGGGGCACGTGGCGACTTTGTTGTCCGAAGTTCTCGTATTGGTCGGACGGAGTTGAAACGTTTTGTACCCGAGAAATACGGACAGGGCCTAGCTTGAGACCAACCGTAACATATTAGCAGACGTCGCTCCGAGCTCCCAAGCGCGCGGTTCGCCTGTTATCCACCACTTATTTTTGCAGACACCATTTAGATTTGTGAAACAGTCTATGGTATGTAGTGCTCGAATCTGTCTACAGAAGTTGTATATGGCTCGGCTTCTTGTAGCTAACTAAGGACAGGTACTTACTGTGGCGTGCAAAGCTGTCTACGGAACCTTGTAGCCAACCCGGGAAAGGCATTTATCGGAGCGAGAAGACGCAAAGTCTGTTCGTTTGTCGGTATGTAAGAACGTTTATTGCCTCTTCGCTAAGTTGACTACCATATGGCCAAACTAAACGGCTTGCTGTATGTGTTACTAACTGCGAGTTTATAGGAATGCCCGGTACTTCGTGTGTGTCCTGATGTAGAAGAGTTCCCCGTGTGTTTTGGTCTGGTCTGGTCGGACCGGTGGTCTGCCTAACGTTGTTATCAGTAAGGGTCTTCAAACATTGCTGGAGAGCCGACGATGCTCACGCCCAAACTGTGGGAAATATGTACTGAACTCAGCGATTAACTACTGGGTAACTCACATGTAGGTAGTTTCCATCATCTATAGGACTCTTTGTGTTGCCAACATGTAACTCTGTACTATATGGTACACTAATTCTGCTATACTGAGATGTTTTTTCTTCCCCATTTGGCAATTTTTTAAAAATATCTTTCAGCAATGTTGTTGTTGTTGTTGTTGTCCTTGTTTAACGTCTATTACTTCGTTAGACATGGTCTCCAGGTGCTGTGCTGGTCGCTAGGTTTCAGTTCTTGTTGATTTCTCGCTAGGTTTTTAGCACTTGGTGACTTGAGGTAGCGTGTTGCTGGATGTGTTTCAGTTGAGCACGTCGAATCTGCGAGTGCTCTCGATGTACTGGGAGAATGTTCTGTACATCTGTGTGTTGATAACGTCAGTGAGGTCTTCTCTCATTCCAGCTAGAGTGACGATGTCCGTGTGTCTGTTCTCTGCTGGCGTGCCATAGGTCTCGTATATGCTTTCGATCTCCTGCAGCATTTGGTGTCTTTCCCTTTCATAGCGGGCGCAGTGGTACAGGAAGTGGTTGGTAGTCTCCGGGGCGTCGCAGTTAGGGCAGTTTGGAGACGTCTCAGGGTTCTTCCAGTTTTGGTAGGCATTGAGTTTTGTGTGGCCACTGACTATTCGGTTGATGTTGATTTGTGTGCGTCTCTTTCCAAGTGCTTTTCCTTTCTTCTTCATGTTCATGGCTATCTTCTGCATGTATTCGCTTTTTGTGTTCAGCTTTGTTCTACGGTCCCATCTCATGAGTGCTTGAGTTTCAATGTGTTTCGTGGCCTGTTGTCTTGTCCATGATGCGTTCATCTGGGTGTTAGCAGCTTCAGCTGCTGCTAACTTTGCCTCTTTGTCTGCAATCTCGTTGCCGGGTATGCCCATGTGACCGGGACACCATGTGAACTGTATTGTGTGCCTCTAGACACAGTGAAGATCAGTGAAGTCTCTGAATCAGACATTGCTCGTCGTCAAAGGACGTTACTTTATTTTATTTTCTAAACCTTTTTGTTTCTTGATTTCATAATCTTCAGCCAATCTGGGCTTCGTGCTGCATGGTGGAGCACACGCCTCTGCTCTGGTGTAATGGTTTGTGAGCGCCTGACCACTAACCTTTTGTAACATTTTCGGATACCACTGGCCCTTTGCTTCGGCAATATTCCCAGTGATTTTGGATGCCTTTGCGGTCAGGTAGAGACTAACTTTACAGGGACCTCCTGGTACCGAAGCTAGCCTACAAGATGAGTTGGACAGAAACCAGATTCAGCCCTTGGGACAACGTAGAAACGTAGGGGCCCTCACTCTCCTGCATCGCATGTATAACTTCAACGCTCTTTCACCACTCATCAGCCTACTCCCGGGACCGTTCGTACATCGTCCACAACGTCACACAAAGGGAACCTTCCTCCCAGCCACCGTTGAACTCTGGAACTCTATGCCACAGGACATTGTGACTATTAAGGACAAATGCAAATTTAGGACTTGTATTAATCACCACCTTAGTGTCCTTCGCCAGCGCCCTACTATATAGATACGGGTCAGCTGCTACGCTAAGGCACGGTGCTAAGCATAGAAAAAAAATACGCGTTCTTCTTTGTCGAGATTGAATCGAGATCACCGGTACCCCTTCAAGATGTCAACTAAGGTTTGATCCACTCATACCGCGAAAGGCCCCTACTCATCTTCGAGTTTGGTGGGATATTTAACGAGGTGTGACTCTCTTCAAACACGGGGAATCCAGCCTTACGTCCCATCCAAAAGGACCGTTTGAGTTTGCTTACAGAAATCTAGTTGTCTCGGGTCTAAAAACGTGTCAGAATTACGGGGCGGATTTGACAAAGCTGAGATAATCAACAGCAGAAGCCTTTAACAAGATAATTGAGCTACTTGAGCTACAGCACATGTTCTGAACCGTCATCACGCCCTATCCCGTCTGGAACGTGTAAAATATGTAGTCCCATAGCAGGTTTGAGGCGCCGTAGATTGTTATCCACTGTGTCTGGGGCACGGTATTAGAAGGTGGAGCCCATCTCTCTCTCCTTCAACCGCCTTTTACCTCCCCAACCGAAGTCAGGTACCCATTTGTACACCTGGGTGGAGTGAAGAAATTCGTGCAAAGTGCATTTTTCAAAGACATGAACGACGTCTTGTCAGGAATCGAACCTCTTGATCTCGTGTCCGCTAGCGTAGCCAGTCCTCGGCAATTCGATGACTGGAACTTGTTTATACAATGTTGTAACAAACATTTGGTTCGTCATTGTAGTAAACGTATAACTAGTACATGCATAGGTTTTCAATTCAAGTTTTTATCTTAGTCTCTACTAGACTAACTACGCGGGCCATAGAGAGAATTATTTGCCAGGGGAGTGTAGCCACCATAGGGTTTCATTTGCCCGCACATAATTTCAAAGGGGAAATGATGCCTTTCCCGCGGACCCCTCTTCTGGTCTTTTTGCTCCGAATTCTACTATCCATAACGCCTTATGAAGGTCTGGTTGAGACTGCATGTAGTCTAATTTAGCCCCCGCTGTGACAACTAGAGTAAATTTGTGTCGTTTTACGGATGACGAGTCGGCCTGAGACAGACCCCGGCGCCATAAAGCGCCTCCCGTGTAGCAATCTGCCAGAACGTCTGGTGGAACCTGATACCGAAAGTAGCGAGTTAAGCCAGCGGTCAGTCTGGACGGATATTGATACAACATGTGGCAATTTGTTCCGTACATGTCACTCTGTGGTCAGTCTGGGGCGCCGACATTCGGACTACATGTGGCAACTTTACTGTGAAGTAAATTAATGTAGAGTGGTACAGTGGTAAATTGTTTTGTGCATGTTCTGTATCTGCATTATTGCCGTAACACACTGAAGCACCTGTCACTCCTAACCTTTGCACATCCTGTAACTAGTTTTAGCTTGGTGACAACGAGTTCCACTCTATGGCAGTTCTTAGAAAAACGAATTCTTGAAACACCCCAGTCCTGTGTTTTGCTACGTGATAATGTTGCCAGTCTGAGAGGGGAATTATTCGTTGCTCACTAAGTATATATGTATTGGCAAAAATGAGGGAAATAGACAAAAAGGATAGTTGGAACATTTCAGACACAACGACTTCGCGCATGCGTCTTTAACCCGCCAACATGGCTGACTTACGTCATAGGCACGTGATAGCAAGCACCATATTCTTGGAATGTTAGATAGCCTCTGGTGAAAGATAGGGATCATCTAATACACAAGGGCTAAAGACTACACAAAGACGAAAGACTAAACTGATCTCAACTAGCACAGCCTTTCTCCATGGAGTAACCGTCCACCATGTACGATCACCTCATATGTTCTTTAATGACTTACAAAAATCAATCTTACTACTAAAATCAACCAACCCACTTACGATACAAAAGGCGGGTCTCTTCATTTTCCACTGCCTTCAAAAAAGAAGTCAAACCCAACCTTAGTCAACCTTAGTTAACATAGAACTTTCACAGTGGACTAGATAACTATATCGATTCCCATGTATTTCCATGTACTTGTTTGTCTGCAATTAGCCCTCAGGCATGAACTTGCAATAAAGTTCTTTAATATGTCATCTTCCATTATATCGTTTGCAAAGTCAGCCCAGTTTGAGCATTGTTCGCGCGTTTGTACCGAGTTCGTCTCCCTACGTGTGTGCTATTGGTTACACGCCGCCTGTAGTACGCCTTGACACAGTCCGGATCTGGTTTCTGTAGCCTGGCAACCGTTTTATACGGGTGTTTTAGCGGCCCCAGTCCTACGAGGAATACAGGACGGTATTTTTCTGACAGACTATATCTTTTAGGCCGTCTTTCTTAGAATTACCACCCATAGAATTACCACCCTAAGTAATCGGAGCCAGCCCATTCAAAATTCACCGACGAGCGCTGATGAACTGGACGGGGGGACAACACCCCCAGCACCGTAGAGACACCTGAGCTCCCGGTGTTATGATCACCTGGCTAGGGTTTCATAGCCTGAGTGTCATCCTGTTTAGTTCCAGGCTCTACCTTCACCAGATGAAGATAGAGCCTGGACCTAACAGGATGGCACTCAGGCTTAAGGGTTCCAGGGTCGTGTTTTCAATTTCCTTTGTCAGCATTTCACAGGAATCTCTTTTTCCTATCGATCAGATTTGGTAGTTTTCCGTAATGCAGGCTTCCCGTCAAGCTACTTGTACAATTTATGTTCCTTCCTTCAGCCTGGCTGTTTAGTTTCTTCTGTTTCCACTCTGACCCAATAATCCACTTAAGGCTACTTAATTCGTCCCCCAGCACACTTTAGAATCGCTCCACTGGCCGATTGATCATAGCCTCCACCAGGCCCTCTTACGGGCGAATGAATCGTAGAATTCGGCAGAAAAAGGAATGATTAGCCGGTAAAGTCAGTCCACAGTTAAGATCACATTTTGCCCATTTAACGGATCCAAAAAGTGAAACCCTGGAGTAGTTAGTCTGGTAGAGACTAGATTAATCACCATTTCTCATGGCGGCCAGTTTGGTTGATCCCTGCCGACAAGGTCACGACCTTAGGTCACGACCTCTGTCCTTGAGGCTTGAACTTGTCTGTGGAAGATGACCTGAGAGAGGCTATGGATGGTGACCTTTGGGATCCCGTTGGATCTCCAGCTTAAGTTTCTGTATCAAGTTTTTCTCAGGTCAGCTGGGTTGTCAGAATTAACCTCCAAGCAGATGTTAGGTTGGAAGATCGTACCGTTATCTGACTGCCGGTGTAGAGTCAAATCCTTGAGCTGCCAAATACGTGAAAGGTCAGCTACTAGGACACTTTTGGGGGGGGGGGGGTCCAGTATACGAGAGAGGAGCACCTGTGTGGAGTTAGGGCTGGGGTCGATGGGGGGTAGGGCAAGATTTACAGGTAGGAGTAGGGTTAAGATTGGGATTAGGGAAGGGGCTTTGGGCTAGCTATAGAGTTAGAGTTATGGTTAGGGTTAGCACTTAGAGTACTCCTCTCACGTATACAGGAATAGACCCCTTTCCAAATACCGCGGCCATTTTGAATCCAGGGCGCGCGCACGTGATTCGAGCGCGGGAAAAGTCAACACCCGGTAAGACCAAGCCAGCGGTAAGGCGTTCCCAATAGAAACCAGCGTTGAGTCATCTTCGGCGGCGAGATATTCTCCTCCTCGGTGAAATCCATCGATATATTTGCATGGCACAAGTAGATGATATTGTTGTGGACACTTGGACTAGATATCGGCCAGTAAAATTGTGAATTTCTGCTACTTTTCCACAGTTTCTGCCGGGATGTTGAACGCGCGCTACAGTGATAAAATGCTGATATGTTTACACCGCGTGCTTGTAATTTCCCTAATAATGTTAGCTAAAGTCGAGAAAAATCCCACAAAACATACACTTTTCGGATCATTTTAGCTTCGTTTAGGTATGAATATAACTCTTGAGCCTTTTGGCTGTTGTGACAATGCCAACATAATCTTGAAATTACGTTAGTTTGAGGGAGGGTCGTGTTTTCTGTGCAGCGTTACATCGACTTCGCTCAGCAATATTTGACATTTCCGCTGAATGCAATCCCACACACAAAAAAACGTGAAAATATAGGCCTAGGCTTGAGTTCAATGTCCTTAAATATGGCAGCATTCCGGCGGCTTTTTGACGATCTTTTCGGATGCCAAGTATTTAGGCTTGAGGACTCTAAGTACGTGAGTGAAGGTGTGTTTTCCATTCTATCTGACGTTTCTTTAAATCATTTTGCGCGGCAATATTTCAGATATCTGTTGGCCGGATGGAACCCAAAAAACGTTAAATAATATTGACTTGAGGACTGAAGGACCTCAGGCCGATATTTTTCCTTTTGTTGTGGGGTTTCATCCTGTGGAAATCTAAAATATTTCCGCAAAAAGTAATGTAATGAAACGCTACAAAGAAAACACGCCCCCTGCTTCACTCACGAACTTCATCAAGCTAATCTTGGCACTGAAATATCGTCAAAGTCAAAGGAGCCACCGAAGTTCCGTCAAATTTTTATACTCGCAAAGCCCTCAAGCCTATATTTTCACGCTTCTGTAATATCATCCGACGGAAATTAAGATATTACGGCGCAAAGTGAAAACACTCCATCTTCACTCACGTACTTTAGGTTTTGATATTTCAGAAAACTCGTCAAAAGAAGCCGCCGAAATTCTGCTAAATTCCCCCAAAAAATTACCTTTAGCTCAAGCCTACATTTTCAGGTCTTTTTTTGTGGGATTGCATTCAGCGGAAATGTCAAATATCGCTTGCGGAGCGATGTAACAAGAGAGAAAGGAAAAGCTAGACAGAAAAGAAAGAAAGGCTAGACAGAAACACGACCCCCTCTCAACGCGCGTTTTCCCAGGGGAAGTCACAACCGGTAAAATTCTGTATATTTCTATCTAAGTAGCTATAAGGATCCCAGCCCGAAAAGTGTATGCTTTACGGGGTTTTTCTCGACTTGTGAGTGAAGCAGGGGGCGTGTTTTCTTTGGAGCGTTTTATTACATCACTTTTTGCGGAAATATCTTAGATTTCCACAGGATGAAACCCCACAACAAAAGGAAAAATATCGGCCGGAGGTCCTTCAGTCCTCAAGTCAATATTATTTAACGTTTTTTGGGTTCCATCCGGCCAACAGATATCTGAAATATTGCCGCGCAAAATGATTTAAAGAAACGTCAGATAGAATGGAAAACACAACTTCACTCGCGTACTTGGAGTCCTCAAGCCTAAATTCTTGGCATCCGAAAAGATCGTCAAAAAGCCGCCGGAATGCTGCCAAATTTGTACCCAAAAGGACATTGAACTCAAGTCTATATTTTCACGTCTTGTTTTTTTTGTGGGATTGCATTCAGCGGAAATGTCAAATATTGCTGAGCGAAGTCGATGTAACGCTGCACAGAAAACAAAACCCTCCCTCAAACTAACGTAATTTCAAGATGATGTTGGCATTGTCACGACAGCCAAAAGGCTCAAGAGTTATATTCATACCTGAACGAAGCTAAAATGATCCGAAAAGTGTATGTTTTGTGGGATTTTTCTCGACTTTAGCTAACATTATTAGGGAAATTACAAGCACGCGGTGTAAACATATCAGCATTTTATCACTGTAGCGCGCGTTCAACATCCCGGCAGAAACTGTGGAAAAGTAGCAGAAATTCACAATTTTACTGGCCGATATCTAGTCCAAGTGTCCACAACAATATCATCTACTTGTGCCATGCAAATATATCGATGGATTTCACCGAGAAGGAGAACATCTCGCCGCCGAAGATGACTCAACGCTGGTTTCTACTGGGAGCGCCTTACCGCTGGCTTGGTCTTACCGGGTGTTGACTTTTCCCGCGCTCGAATCACGTGCGCGCGCCCTGGATTCAAAATGGCCGCGGTATTTGGAAAGGGGTCTATTCCCCCAATAGTGTCGTGCTCAGGTGCAGTAGCTGACCTCTCACGTATTTGGCAAGCTCAGAAATCCTGGCTTGATACCGGGCTTCTATAACTAGGTGGATGCAGTTCTGACAATTCTAGCTGTCAGAGAAGCCCGGTAGACAGACATCTTTGTATCAAGGTAAAAGGTTTCGATATTCCATCCCCAAGCAACATACATGTATCCTCTGAGATTACTTAGCAGAGTGATTCACTTGTTCTTATTGCTTGCCAAACTGCAATTCCTGAAAAAAAAGGTACAGTCCTTCAATATATGGCCAGGTCCTTAGTCACTGACGAAAGATAGCGAATGCTGTCTGAAACGTCTGACTGTTTTAAAATCTTATCCAATTGCTTGAGTAACTATTTTTGGCGTATCTTATTACCTGGATGTCTAACCTTCATCAACGCATTAGTGACTGTTTTAAAATCTTATCCAATTGCTTGAGTAACTATTTTTGGCGTATCTTATTACCTGGATGTCTAACCTTCATCAACGCACTAGTCTACTGTTCCTTGTACTTTCCTTCCTGTCTCTGTTAGCTGAAAATGCATTTCAATTGCTATAAGCTAGTTCACGGTTTCTACTACGCATGTGCAGTGTCAAAGGTGAAGGCCCCCGAGACGTAAACAAAACCCGTCTGGGCGTTGTTATGCAAATCAAGACAATGTCGAGACGAGCACTGTTTGCAAGCCGGGGGCCTTCACCTTTGACACTGCACATGCGTAGTAGCAACCGTGAACTAGCTTATTGCAGTCCTCAAACATGGCGCCATCTAAAAGGACCTCCTGAACAGTAAAGCCAGGTACGCGTTTTCATCTGAGTCGAATGGGGAAATAGGTGTAAAGTGCCTTTTCCAAGGGAGCAACATATAGTCCATGGGCCAGGTCCCTCAAAATAGCCATTTGGTACCAAACAGAGGGACAAAGGGTGACTTACTTTTTTGAAAAGGTTGATTCCTCTACTTTATCATTATGTATGATAATAATGTCAAATGTCCAGCTTTTTAGAAATTATCACAATAACAATAAACAATAGGGACCTGTTAGGGATACGAACCCAAAACCTTTAGATCAACCACACCAACCACAAGACTGCCTTCCCACCTTCACCTAGGTAGACTAGACATAATATACGGTCATGTATTATATTGATAGTGCCTTCATGTAGCTTGAAATGGAGCATTGTACAGCCTAGAACCTAACCATTGTATAGCCTAGAACCTCCCTGTAGCTTTTAGTAGTTTGATATAAGTAGCCAGTAGTATTTTGTTTTTGCCTTACATTGTACCTGTTACAATCGTTGTGCAATAAACTTTGACTTGACTTGACTTTGCATGCTGTCCTTAGGTCTCACCTCACACCGCCGACTTGTCAGACAGCCAGATGTGAGAAAGCGTCTTGTTTTCCGTCTTGTCGATGATGTGTTCCTTATGGGAATTCCCCTTTACTCGGCTGGAGATTCCAAGGAATTCCACGCCCGCCGGTCGTTCGTTAGACTATAGCTGCCTATATACATATGTAGGGAATGCATGCCTTTTACATAGAGCGTAATCAGCTGTTTTACAAATGTAGTACCACGCCATTTGTAGCCGAACTCGAAAAATTTACTTTCTACGTATAGCAAAATTTAACGTATCAAGTTCATCAACCAGTATTTTCTACGTACAGCGTAGTGGGTGCCTGAATTAAGCCTAAAGTGAAACCAGCCTGTCTAATTTAACGTAGTACGTAGCCAATGTCTTCCTGAATTTAGCGTAGAGCGTTGACAGTATCCCTCCCTATGTAGTCCTCCAATATAAAATATTACGAGACGTCGACGACATTGCCCATGTATTCAAGGTAAAACCACGTGTTTATTTTACCATGCATTCTTGTCTCTACTTTAACATTTCCCTTTCTTGTACCAGTCTGATGCTGCCGGAAGGGTGGCATCTACTTAAGATAACGATTTATGTCCTGCTTTGCTGATGATTAGGCTCGAATTCAGCAGGTTTCTACCATGTGTATATGATTATCCTACACGTACACACACACAGTAGTCCGCGCCTGGCTGCCAACGTACTCAAATTTACTCAAATTTGTTAATTTACATGTTGATTTAAGTTAATCTACTGTGTGTTTAAGATAGATAGAATCTGATGAAATCACAAACAGTTTAGGAGGGGTGCATCAAATCACGTGTCGAGTGGTAAATTATAAACAACAGTGGGTGATCTATGGCGTCGGTGGCTCAGTGGTTAGCAACCCTGCTTTTGAACCTTGAGATCGAGAGGCCAGCTCCATGCCCCAATGAAATTTTACCCACCCTCAGCCCCCAAATCAGACCCGGGAGACAGTGTCTAACTCAGGAGGCCTGTTGTAGAATTTCCTTGGGGGCATGTTGACCATGGAGCCGAGGAGCTTGCCTGTTTATCCAGGCTATGGAGAGTACGAATTCCAGCCTGCGTTGGACGCTACAGTACTGGCAATTGATGCAGTCCTTAGCTTAGTTCTGTGTAAGCCGTGGCCCACTGTCCATTGTACTAATCGAAGCATTCTGTTGTATCCGTAGCAACGCCAAACGTTGGTTAGTTTTCCCACGGATGACCTTGAACCTAAGTGTGCGCAGCTGCAGACGCGATTATTCAAGGTCATCTGTTTTTAGAACCGATTCGTGTCGACTAACAAGACCTACGGCTTCCGCCAAGTTTACTCTTCCTTTGTGTGAAATGCCGGGAATGCAGAGCCGCCTAGTTTGCGTCATAACGAACAACACCTGTTCCGTTTTAAACTTCAAAGTCGCCGTCTTCTCGCCAAGTTCACGGGTCTAGTCTATTACAGGTGCCGACGAAAGGTGTAAGACGCAGACATAACACACTAAAACACTTATTATCTACTCTAGCATACTGCGAAAGCATATACAAACTTAAAGTTTTACCAGGCGTACCTGTGAAACTAATTTGTAATCTTCAATGCGGATATTAGCTATTCAATGTCAAAGGAGGTAGCAAGCGATTTAATGAGTGATTTTTTTTATTATCAGAAAACTGAAGACATCCTTTCCCTCATCCTTCATGCAAAGCTACAAAATTACAGCCTCAAGAAACGTATCTATGATATAATTTGTCTACCTGCAGAGCGATACTCTTGCTTTTAGTGCCTCTCTGTGAAGCATGCCTACATTCTGTGTTGAGTGTTATTTAAAGCATGTTTTTAATGGGCGCCCCGTCGCCCTAACAGGCCCCTTGATGGCCAGACGCCGCCCAAATCAAAGATATCTTGACATAAACCTCCTCCAGACGACATCTCACACCCGCCCGGGGCATGATGGGTGATGCACGGCAGTTGTAGCGTTACCATGGCAACACGTCGTCATCACCTAGGAACGTGTATTCACTCCGGGAGGGCTGAGGCTTTAGTAGGGGGGAGGGTCGGAGTTTGTTACGCCCCATATCCAATAGATCGATCCAGACGGCGATCTCCAAGTGACCGTACAGACAGTAACTTCAATTTGATTCCTGTGACCCTCGATTTCACAACCGGAGTATGATACAAAGTTTAAAAGTAATAATTTAACAGCAAAACACACAAAACGTTTAAAAATCGTTCTTTATCTACGAAATTCGTTGAGCGATCAGTCAGACTGCCTTGGTCAAACCTTCGGACGCTCAGCGGTCGCAGTGTGGTCGCAGCCAAGCGCTAGTAAAGAAGGGGTATCAGAGAAAATAGACATGGCCCAGGCTAGGGGTGTGTGGGGGCGGCTTGTGTTTCTTGTTCCTAATATAGAACCTTAAAAGACCTCTGTGAACCGTCATAGTACTGATACAATCTAATCTTCGCAATCAAGCCTAATTTGTCTTGAAGACTTCATGGTAAAGAGGCAAGCAGTTTCAAACTATCAAAGTAACGAGACAAGACCTCTACTCGTCTTAAAACGTCATATCAAAGAGGCAAGCTTTACGTACCTTACAACCTACTTAATCAGGCCCAATTTGCCTGGCTGGGCTTCTTCGCTATAAAGAGACAAACGTCGCACAGCTCCAAACCATCAAAGTAGCGAGACCTCTACTCGTCTGAAGACCGTCCTACTCGTCTGAAGACCGTCACAATAAAGAGGCAAGATTTACCTGTCTTATAACCGTCACAATCAAGTCTTATTTGCATGGCTGGGCTTCCTCGCTATAAAGAGACAAACGTCGCACAGCTCCAAACCATCAAAGTAGCGAGACCTCTACTCGTCTGAAGACCGTCACAATAAAGAGGCAAGATTTACCTGTCTTATAACCGTCACAATCAAGTCTTATTTGCATGGCTGGGCTTCCTCGCTATAAAGAGACAAACGCCGCACAGCTCCAAACCATCAAAGTAGCGAGACCTCTACTCGTCTGAAGACCGTCCTACTCGTCTGAAGACCGTCACAATAAAGAGGCAAGATTTACCTGTCTTA
>NC_089722.1:44009196-44011696 GCF_035083965.1 Branchiostoma lanceolatum
AAAATCTACTCACATGTCGGAATAAAAGTGCTGACCTACTCACATGGAACATGTGAGACAATAAGGCAGGTGAGGTGCAGGTTCTACTCACCTGTCGGAGTATAAAAGCGATGACATCGGCAGATTCCCAGTAGCTGGCGTGGAACAGGTACGGCAGGGTCATGGAGGGGAAGGCGGTGAGCGCCTCCGGACAGTACAGCGCGTAGTCGATCCTCTTAGCTCCCCACCAACGGTTCGTAACTAGAGAGGAGAGAAACAGTAAGTCAGTCAGCGCCTCGGGGCAGTACAGGGCGTAGTCGATTCTCTTAGCCCCCCACCAACGGTTTGTAACTGGAGACAGAGAGAAAAAATTATAATATCTGTCAGCGCCTCAGGGCAGTACAGGGCATAGTTGATCCTCTTTGCCCCCCCAAAACTGTTCGTAACTTGAGACAGAGAGAAACAATTATCATGATAATATCTGTCAGCACCTCTGGACTGTACAGCGCGTAGATCCTCTTTGCTCCCAACCAATCGTTCAGACAGAGAAAATAAAGAATTTAATGGTATGAACAAGAAAAGTCTGAGGTTGATCAATTGATTGATTGATCTTTGATTGATAACTCACCGCTGGCCAGGTAGTGGATGGCGTCCCCTTGCCCCGATGACTGCGAGGTCTGGCTCGAGACGCTGGCTTCGCTCGGCCGCCGCTCCTCTGGCTGCAGCGGGAGGGTGGACATGAACAGGCTGGGGTGGCTCTGAACCGCGTCAACTGGGGAAAAATGGACACAAAATTAGCGGTGAAGAACTGTGAACCGAATCAAGAACCAGACACAAAATTAGAAACTGAACCACATTCACTGGGGACAAGCTGGTGTGTTACACTGAATGGCTGTTATACCGGCTATATAGATACAGATGCAGAAGCTGGACCAGGTGTGTTACGCCGAAGGGCGGTTGTACTGGGTATACATTTGTATAGATACAGATAAATTGTTCTGAACTGTGATAACTTGGGACAAACCCAGACACAAAATTAGAGATTGGGGACCCATTTGCACCAGCATTATCTTGAAACATAGAGCCATGTTAAAATCTTTGGTGAAGATTAACAGGTCCATTACAATTTTTTAAACTTTTATGAAAAACATGATTTATTATCCCGAGAGGCTAGGAATAGAATTCACACAAAACCGGCATCAAATTACCCTATGTGAATAAATTATACAAAGAACCATTCTTACCGAATTCATTGGAAATGTAACTCTGCAACATCTCAATAAACTCAGAAAGGGTGAACTTGATATTAATGCGGTGTGGACACTTTTTTGTTACCGAATTCTCCCAGGCCAAACCTTACCCAGCAAGTTTGTGCTCCCGTCGCCCAGCGGAAACTTGTGGTATCTGGAGACTGAGACCGGCGCGATGTGAGAAAACTGGTCCTGGATCAGCGGCTCTAACCGGGCCGCCAGCGGGTCCGTGGGGTGGAACATGTTGTACACCTGGGTACAGGCCGGTTGCGCCGGGCAGACTGAGGGGGATAAAAAACCATACGTGTTAGAAAACTACTGGTCCTGAATCAGTGGTTCGAACCGGGCGGCCAGAAGGTCCGTGGGGTGAAACATGTTGTACACCTGGGTACAGGCCGGTTGTGCCGGGCAGACTGGGGGGGATAAAAAACCATACGTGTTAGAAAACTACTGGTCCTGGATCAGCGGCTCTAGCCGGGCGGCCAGCGGGTCCGTGGGGTGAAACATGTTGTACACCTGGGTACAGGCCGGTTGCGCCGGGCAGACTGGGGGGGGGGATAAAAAAACCATACGTGTTAGAAAACTACTGGTCCTGAATCAGTGGCTCGAACCGGGCGGCCAGCGGGTCCGTGGGGTGAAACATGTTGTACACCTGGGTACAGGCCGGTTGTGCCGGGCAGACTGGGGGGGATAAAAAACCAGACAGGTGAGAAATATGGTAAAAGTAAATATCTTCAACTGCAGGAAAGGAGCCTTGCATCAACATATTCTTAAACAGAGATGGGAGACAGTGCAGGTGTCCAGGCACCTTCGACCCACTCCATGTGCTTTAAACGCACACACAGGGACAGGCATGTGATGTCTTACCACACACTTTGATTTTTTGCTTTAATGTACACAAGACCAACCTTAATGACTGAAGAAGGTAAGGCAGAAATTAATCATCATATAAAGTTAGAAAGTTAGAAACAATCAAAGCCGGAAGAAGCTCTCCCATACAATACGGACTGACCGCTTTACATTCCAGTCTAACTCACCTTGAGAGAACAAAGTGTTTGTTTTGTTTGTTTGTTTATTTTGCTGTAGCTCACCTTTTTTGTCGCTGCCTGCAATGAGCTGCCGCATGATGAGAATGAGGCTGAGAGGACAACCGAACAGGAAAAAATCCCCAACTTCAAACTCGAACTTTGTGGGCTGGTCTCCTACAAGGGGACACAAGGTTAAGACTTCACAACTTTACAGCCTTTCCAGTTTAAAAGGTTAAAATAGCA
>NC_089722.1:44474196-44478171 GCF_035083965.1 Branchiostoma lanceolatum
GGGTTAGGGTTAGGGTTAGGGTTAGGGTTAGGGTTAGGGTTAGGGTTAGGGTTAGGGTTAGGGTTAGGGTTAGGGTTAGGGTTAGGGTTAGGGTTAGGGTTAGGGTTAGGGTTAGGGTTAGGGTTAGGGTTAGGGTTAGGGTTAGGGTTAGGGTTAGGGTTAGGGTTAGGGTTAGGGTTAGGGTTAGGGTTAGGGTTAGGGTTAGGGTTAGGGTTAGGGTTAGGGTTAGGGTTAGGGTTAGGGTTAGGGTTAGGGTTAGGGTTAGGGTTAGGGTTAGGGTTAGGGTTAGGGTTAGGGTTAGGGTTAGGGTTAGGGTTAGGGTTAGGGTTAGGGTTAGGGTTAGGGTTAGGGTTAGGGTTAGGGTTAGGGTTAGGGTTAGGGTTAGGGTTAGGGTTAGGGTTAGGGTTAGGGTTAGGGTTAGGGTTAGGGTTAGGGTTAGGGTTAGGGTTAAGGGTTAGGGTTAGGGTTAGGGTTAGGGTTAGGGTTAGGGTTAGGGTTAGGGTTAGGGTTAGGGTTAGGGTTAGGGTTAGGGTTAGGGTTAGGGTTAGGGTTAGGGTTAGGGTTAGGGTTAGGGTTAGGGTTAGGGTTAGGGTTAGGGTTAGGGTTAGGGTTAGGGTTAGGGTTAGGGTTAGGGTTAGGGTTAGGGTTAGGGTTAGGGTTAGGGTTAGGGTTAGGGTTAGGGTTAGGGTTAGGGTTAGGGTTAGGGTTAGGGTTAGGGTTAGGGTTAGGGTTAGGGTTAGGGTTAGGGTTAGGGTTAGGGTTAGGGTTAGGGTTAGGGTTAGGGTTAGGGTTAGGGTTAGGGTTAGGGTTAGGGTTAGGGTTAGGGTTAGGGTTAGGGTTAGGGTTAGGGTTAGGGTTAGGGTTAGGGTTAGGGTTAGGGTTAGGGTTAGGGTTAGGGTTAGGGTTAGGGTTAGGGTTAGGGTTAGGGTTAGGGTTAGGGTTAGGGTTAGGGTTAGGGTTAGGGTTAGGGTTAGGGTTAGGGTTAGGGTTAGGGTTAGGGTTAGGGTTAGGGTTAGGGTTAGGGTTAGGGTTAGGGTTAGGGTTAGGGTTAGGGTTAGGGTTAGGGTTAGGGTTAGGGTTAGGGTTAGGGTTAGGGTTAGGGTTAGGGTTAGGGTTAGGGTTAGGGTTAGGGTTAGGGTTAGGGTTAGGGTTAGGGTTAGGGTTAGGGTTAGGGTTAGGGTTAGGGTTAGGGTTAGGGTTAGGGTTAGGGTTAGGGTTAGGGTTAGGGTTAGGGTTAGGGTTAGGGTTAGGGTTAGGGTTAGGGTTAGGGTTAGGGTTAGGGTTAGGGTTAGGGTTAGGGTTAGGGTTAGGGTTAGGGTTAGGGTTAGGGTTAGGGTTAGGGTTAGGGTTAGGGTTAGGGTTAGGGTTAGGGTTAGGGTTAGGGTTAGGGTTAGGGTTAGGGTTAGGGTTAGGGTTAGGGTTAGGGTTAGGGTTAGGGTTAGGGTTAGGGTTAGGGTTAGGGTTAGGGTTAGGGTTAGGGTTAGGGTTAGGGTTAGGGTTAGGGTTAGGGTTAGGGTTAGGGTTAGGGTTAGGGTTAGGGTTAGGGTTAGGGTTAGGGTTAGGGTTAGGGTTAGGGTTAGGGTTAGGGTTAGGGTTAGGGTTAGGGTTAGGGTTAGGGTTAGGGTTAGGGTTAGGGTTAGGGTTAGGGTTAGGGTTAGGGTTAGGGTTAGGGTTAGGGTTAGGGTTAGGGTTAGGGTTAGGGTTAGGGTTAGGGTTAGGGTTAGGGTTAGGGTTAGGGTTAGGGTTAGGGTTAGGGTTAGGGTTAGGGTTAGGGTTAGGGTTAGGGTTAGGGTTAGGGTTAGGGTTAGGGTTAGGGTTAGGGTTAGGGTTAGGGTTAGGGTTAGGGTTAGGGTTAGGGTTAGGGTTAGGGTTAGGGTTAGGGTTAGGGTTAGGGTTAGGGTTAGGGTTAGGGTTAGGGTTAGGGTTAGGGTTAGGGTTAGGGTTAGGGTTAGGGTTAGGGTTAGGGTTAGGGTTAGGGTTAGGGTTAGGGTTAGGGTTAGGGTTAGGGTTAGGGTTAGGGTTAGGGTTAGGGTTAGGGTTAGGGTTAGGGTTAGGGTTAGGGTTAGGGTTAGGGTTAGGGTTAGGGTTAGGGTTAGGGTTAGGGTTAGGGTTAGGGTTAGGGTTAGGGTTAGGGTTAGGGTTAGGGTTAGGGTTAGGGTTAGGGTTAGGGTTAGGGTTAGGGTTAGGGTTAGGGTTAGGGTTAGGGTTAGGGTTAGGGTTAGGGTTAGGGTTAGGGTTAGGGTTAGGGTTAGGGTTAGGGTTAGGGTTAGGGTTAGGGTTAGGGTTAGGGTTAGGGTTAGGGTTAGGGTTAGGGTTAGGGTTAGGGTTAGGGTTAGGGTTAGGGTTAGGGTTAGGGTTAGGGTTAGGGTTAGGGTTAGGGTTAGGGTTAGGGTTAGGGTTAGGGTTAGGGTTAGGGTTAGGGTTAGGGTTAGGGTTAGGGTTAGGGTTAGGGTTAGGGTTAGGGTTAGGGTTAGGGTTAGGGTTAGGGTTAGGGTTAGGGTTAGGGTTAGGGTTAGGGTTAGGGTTAGGGTTAGGGTTAGGGTTAGGGTTAGGGTTAGGGTTAGGGTTAGGGTTAGGGTTAGGGTTAGGGTTAGGGTTAGGGTTAGGGTTAGGGTTAGGGTTAGGGTTAGGGTTAGGGTTAGGGTTAGGGTTAGGGTTAGGGTTAGGGTTAGGGTTAGGGTTAGGGTTAGGGTTAGGGTTAGGGTTAGGGTTAGGGTTAGGGTTAGGGTTAGGGTTAGGGTTAGGGTTAGGGTTAGGGTTAGGGTTAGGGTTAGGGTTAGGGTTAGGGTTAGGGTTAGGGTTAGGGTTAGGGTTAGGGTTAGGGTTAGGGTTAGGGTTAGGGTTAGGGTTAGGGTTAGGGTTAGGGTTAGGGTTAGGGTTAGGGTTAGGGTTAGGGTTAGGGTTAGGGTTAGGGTTAGGGTTAGGGTTAGGGTTAGGGTTAGGGTTAGGGTTAGGGTTAGGGTTAGGGTTAGGGTTAGGGTTAGGGTTAGGGTTAGGGTTAGGGTTAGGGTTAGGGTTAGGGTTAGGGTTAGGGTTAGGGTTAGGGTTAGGGTTAGGGTTAGGGTTAGGGTTAGGGTTAGGGTTAGGGTTAGGGTTAGGGTTAGGGTTAGGGTTAGGGTTAGGGTTAGGGTTAGGGTTAGGGTTAGGGTTAGGGTTAGGGTTAGGGTTAGGGTTAGGGTTAGGGTTAGGGTTAGGGTTAGGGTTAGGGTTAGGGTTAGGGTTAGGGTTAGGGTTAGGGTTAGGGTTAGGGTTAGGGTTAGGGTTAGGGTTAGGGTTAGGGTTAGGGTTAGGGTTAGGGTTAGGGTTAGGGTTAGGGTTAGGGTTAGGGTTAGGGTTAGGGTTAGGGTTAGGGTTAGGGTTAGGGTTAGGGTTAGGGTTAGGTTAGGGTTAGGGTTAGGGTTAGGGTTAGGGTTAGGGTTAGGGTTAGGGTTAGGGTTAGGGTTAGGGTTAGGGTTAGGGTTAGTTAGGGTTAGGGATAGGGTTAGGGTTAGGGTTAGGGTTAGGGTTAGGTTAGGGTTAGGGTTAGGGTTAGGGTTAGGGTTAGGGTTAGTAGGGTTAGGGTTAGGTAGGGTTAGGGGTTAGGGGTTAGGGTTAGGGTTAGGTGGGTTAGGGTTAGGGTTAGGGTTAGGTGGTTAGGGTTAGGGGTTAGGGTTAGGGTTAGGGTTAGGTTAGGTTAGGGTTAGGGTTAGGGTTAGGGTTAGGGTTAGGGTTAGGGTTAGGGTTAGGGTTAGGGTTAGGGTAGGTTAGGGTTAGGGTTAGGGTTAGGGTTAGGGTTAGGGTTAGGGTTAGGGTTAGGGTTAGGGTTAGGGTTAGGGTTAGGGTTAGGGTTAGGGTTAGGGGTTAGGGTTAGGGTTAGGGTTAGGGTTAGGGTTAGGGTTAGGGTTAGGGTTAGGGTTAGGGTTAGGGTTAGGGTTTAGGTTAGGGTTAGGGTAGGTTAGGGTTAGGGTGGTTAGGGTTAGAACATCACTATGTATA